>NW_027100224.1:0-74571 GCF_031753505.1 Anomalospiza imberbis
CCCCAAAATCTCCGCAGTGCCCCCCACACTCACCTCGCCCTGCGCCGTCCGAGCCTCAGCTGCCTCGGTGGCCTCCAGCCTGTGGGGTGTGGGGGGCATTAGGGATTGGGGGGGGTCTCGGGGTCTTTTGAGGACCCCCAGACCCCCCAGCTCCCCCACCTGTGCCGGAGCTGGTCCCGCTGCAGCCGCAGCCGTTGGTTCTCACGCCGCAGCCGCGTCACCGTGTCCCTGGTGGGGGGGGGACACCGGGGCGCTCGTGAGGGACCCCACGAGCAGCTGGGGACGCCCCCCACCCACCCCGTCCACGTTTTTGGACACCTCCCTGGACCCACCTGAGCTCTGCGGGAAGGATCTCCGCCGCCAAATTCCGGGGAGGGCCGCGCCCCCCTCCAGCCCTGCGTCTGGGGTGAAAGATCCATTTTGGGCAGGGGGACACCCCAAACCTGCGCCCTGCCCACCCAAACCCCTCTGGAGCCCCCCTAAACCCTGCAGCCCAAAGTGGGGGCTCTCTGGTGTGCCGTGCAAGGGTGGTGCTCAGTCAGGAGCGTGTCCCCTCACTCCCAGGTGTTCTGTCGCCTCTCTGGGTAGGGTCTGTGCCGCCCCACACTCACCTGCCCGGCTCAGGTAGCTCTGCTGCACCTGCGCGCAGCGCAGCTCCTCGTTGGCCTCGCGCAGCGCGTCCCGCTCCTCCAGAAGCCGCTGCGGGGGCACAGGGGGCTCAGGTGTGTCCCCGGGCATGTCCCCGGGTGCGTCCCCGAGCCTCACCCACCTCCTTCTCCTGGCTCAGGGCCTCGAATCGCTCCTGCAGGTGCCGCAACTCCAGGTGCCACTTCTCGGCCCGCAGCGCCCGCCTCCGCCTGCTGCCCGCTCAGCTCCTCCACCTGCGCGGCCGCACCGTTGAGGGTCGCCGGGCACGGCGACAACGCCGCCGACGCCGCCGCCTGCCGTGCGCCCCTCACCTGCCTGCGGGCGGCCTCCAGCTGCGCGCAGCCGGCCTGGGCGCGGCCCAGCTGCTGCTGCAGGTGCGCAGCGCGGCGCACCTGGGCGGCGTGGCGCTCCTCCAGCGCCCGCGCCCAGCGCCGCAGCTCGCCCGCCGCCGCCGCCCGGCCCCGGTACGTGGCCACCGCCGCCTCCAGCCGCCCCGCCCGCGCCGACGACGCCCTGGGGGACGGGGACAGCGCGCGCGGTGATGTGCCGCCACACCTGAGCCCAGGTGCGCGGCACCTGAACAACGACATGCGGCCACTGGCGCGACAGCACCGCCCTGATGGCGATGCCATGGGACGTGGAGCCACCCAGGAGCCCCCTGGCTCACCTGAGCAGGTATCCCAACTCACCTGAGCAGGTATCCCAACTCACCTGAGCAGGTACCCCGGCTCACCTGAGCAGGTCCATCTCGTCGCGCAGCGCCCGCGCCTCCCCCGCCAGCCCGCTCAGCTCCTGCGCCCGCGCCTGCAGCCCCCGCGCCTCCTGCTCCAGCCGCGAGCAGCGCGCCCGCAGCTCCTCCCTGCCGCTCTCCAGCCTGCAGCGGGACCCCCCCAGCCTCAGGTGAGGGCGTCAGGTGAGGGGGGGGGGTCGCAGGGGGCGAGTCCTCACCTGTAGTTCTCCTCCTGCAGCTCCTCCACCTGCGTCTGCAGCCGCAGCAGCTTCTTGGCGGCGGCGCCGGCGGCGTCGGACTCGAGCTGCTCCCGCAGCGCGCGGTTCTCGGCGGCCAGGTGTCCTTTCTCCTCCAGCAGCGTGGCCACCTGCATGCCCAGGTGTGCGGGAGGGGCGCAGGGCTGCGGGGTCCCCTCCCAGGTATTCCCACCCCGCCCACAAACGGCTCAAGGATCCTTTCCCATTGAGCCTTGGGTGTTCTTAATCCAGCAGGGGGAATTGGGGGGAGTCCAGGTGTGCAGGAAAGGGCCCAGGTGTGCAAGAAAGGGCCCAGGTGTGCAGGATCCTTCCCAGGTGTGCAGGATCCCTCCGAGGTGCGCAGGATTCCTCCCAGGTGCGCAGGATCCTTCCCAGGTGTGCAGGATCCCTCCCAGGTGCGCAGGATCCCTCCCAGGTGTGCAGGATCCCTCCCAGGTGTGCAGGATCCCTCCCAGGTGCGCAGGATCCCTCCCAGGTGCGCAGGATTCCTCCCAGGTGTGCAGGATCCCTCCCAGGTGTGCAGGATCCCTCCCAGGTGCTGCCAGCGCTCCCATGAGCCGGCAGAGAATCCCCTCGCCCTCGCCCTCGGGTGGAAATTGGGGGGACCCAGGATTTGGGGTCCCCCCAGGTGATCCCGGGCCTCACCTGCTGCTCCAGCTCACGGCAGCGCTGCCCCGACCCCTCCTCGGGGGGCTCCTGGCTCAGGAAGTAATAGCGGCGGGACTGGGGGGGCACAGAGGGGCTCAGACACCCCCTGGCACCCCCAAATTCCTCCCGAGACACCCCAAAATCTGCCCCCCACCCCCCCACCTGAGTGTCGAAGTTCCCGTAGGTCTCAGCCGCCATCGGCTCCGACGGCTCCGGATCCAAGAGCTGCCACAAAGAAGGGAGAAGCTGGGATTTGGGTGGGGGGCTTCAAGCCCCCCAACAACCCCAGGGGGTCCCCAAAACTCCCCCACGACCCTCCAAGCCCTGTGGTCCCAAACCACCCCCAAACCCACCACCGCAGTGACCCCTCACAGGATACCCCCCCGCAAACCACCCTCGGGGACCCCCAACTTCCCCCCAGTGACCCCCCAAAACCCTTAGGGCCCCCCCCAACACCACCCAGGGACCCCCCAAACACCCCCCAAAGCGCCCCCACCTCTTGGATGGCCGTCATCACCTCGTGCTGCACCGACTCCTCCAGCGTCATGATGCGCTGGATGTGCTCTGGGGAGGGGGACGTGATTTGGGGAGGGGGGTTCAGGGGGGCTTTTTTTTGGGGGTGTCACGGGCGGGCCCCCCGAGTCCCCGCACCCACCTTCCCGCCGCTCGCAGCTCACGGCGCAGCCCAGCACCAGCCTCACCAGTTTGCCCAGTTGCTCGGGGTCGCCGTGCCGGGCGGCCGGCGCCACGTCCGGCACGTGCTGCTCCGCCACGGCCTGGCCCAGCACCTTTGGGTGGGGGGGCCTGGGGTCAGAGCCCCCACCCCCACCCTCAGGGGCTCCCCCAAAGTCGAGGGGAGCCCCCCCGACCCAAAAATGGGGTGGGGGTCCCCAAGGTTGGGACCCCCCCCGCCCTACACTCACATCCTGCCAATACTCCAGGACGCTCTGCAGCACCTGGCGCAGGTTGTTCACCTGGGGAGGGGGGGGGGGGGAAAGTGGGAACCCCTCCCCACGAGGACCCCCAAATTCCGCTCCCACTCCCACTGCTGTGCTGCGTGGGTACCCCAAAACGGCCTCTCCGCAAAGACACCCCCCCCCCAAAAAAAAAGTATTTTCCCAAAAAAATCCCCCCAAAGTTGTCGCCACAAAGCTCAACGTCCCCCAAAAGCCCCCCCAAAAAGCCCCCCAAATCAGTCCTCCCCAAAAGCCCCCCCAAATCAATCCTCCTCAACCCCCCCAATCAGTCCTCCCAAAAAGGCCCCCCAAATCAGTCCTCCCCAAAAGCCCCCCAAAATCAATCCTCCCCCCCAAAACCAGGACCCCAAAATCCCTTCCCAAAACCACCCCCATAAGAACCAACCCTCCTTAATCCAGCCCCCCCAAAAACAGCCCCCAAAACCAACGGCCCCCCCCAAAAACAAACCCCACGTTCTGACTCCCCCCAAAAACCCCATCCCACCCCAAAATTTCCCCCCCAAAAACCAGCCCCACATTCTGACTCCCCCCAAAAACCCCATCCCACCCCAAAATTTCCCCCCCAAAAACCAGCCCCACATTCTGCCCCCCCAAAAACCCCATCCCACCCCAAAATTTCTGCCCCCAAAAACAAACCCCACATTCTGACTCCCCCCAAAAATCGCATCCCACTCCAAAACCAACGCCCTCCCAAAACCAGCCCCACATTCTGACCCCCCCAAAACATGCTGCCCCCCACCCCAAAAAACAAACCCCACATTCTGACTCCCCCCAAAAACCCCCTCCCACCCCAAAATTTCCCCCCCAAAAACGAACCCCACATTCTGACCCCCCAAAAATCGCATCCCACCCCAAAACCAACGCCCCCCCAAAACCAGCCCCACATTCTGACCCCCCCAAAACATGCTGCCCCCACCCCAAAAAACAAACCCCACATTCTGACTCCCCTCAAAAACCCCATCCCACCCCAAAATTTCCCCCCACCAAAAACGAACCCCACATTCTGACTCCCCCCAAAAACCCCCTCCAACTGCAAAATTTCCCCCCCAAAAACCAGCCCCACATTCTGCCCCCCCAAAAACCCCCTCCAACCCCAAAATTTCCCCCCCAAAAAATGAACCCCACATTCTGCCCCCCCAAAAACCCCCTCCAACCCCAAAATTTCCCCCCCAAAAACGAACCCCAAATTCTGACCCCCCCAAAAACCCCATCCCACCCCAAAACATGCCGCCCCCCCACCCCAAAAACCGAATCCCACATCCTGACCCCCCCAAAACACTTCCCCCCCCCCCCCAAAATCGAGCCCCCCCACCTTGAGCCGAGCGCTGCCCTCGGTGTCCCCCCGGATCCGGCCCAGCCACGTCTCATCAAACCAGGAGGGATCGCTGCGGGGGGGGGGGTGCATTGGGGGGGAGGGGGGGTCCCCAAAATCAGCCTGGGCCTCTGGGGGGGGGGGTCCCCGAGGCCGGGGGGACGCCCCCCGCCCCCCCAATAAATAACTCACATTTTGTGCAGGACGTGGGCCAGGGTCACCCCGCTGGCCAGGTCCGGGGGGGCCGCGCACGGCGAGGGGGGGTCAAAGGTCTGCAGCTGCGGGGGGCGGGGGGAAAAGGGGGAGTCGGGGACACCCCAAAACCCCCCAGGGGGGTCAGGGACACCCCGAAACCCCCCAGGGGGGTCAGGGACACCCCAAAACCCCCCAGGGCAGTCAGGGACACCCCAAAATCCCCCAGGGGGGTCAGGGCACCCCGAAACCCCCAAAACCCCCCAGGGGGGTCAGGGACACCCCAAAACCCCCCAGGGGGGTCAGGGACACCCCAAAACCCCCCAGGGGGCTCAGGGCACCCCAAAACCCCCAAAACCCCCCAGGGGGGTCAGGGACACCCCAAAACTCTCCAGGGGGGTCAGGGACACCCCAAAACCCCACTTGAGGCCCCCCCGGGGTGACCAAGGACACCCCAAAACCCCACTGAGCCCCCCCCGGAGGATTTAGGGATGCCCCAAAACCCCACTTGAGGCCCCCCCGGGGGGCCCAGGGGTACCCCAAAACCCCCGAATAGCCCCCCCGGGGGGAATCAGGGACACCCCAAAACCCCCACTGAGCCCCCCCAGGGGGGTCAGAGCACCCCAAAACCCCAGTGACCCACCACGGGGGGGTCAGGCATACCCCAAAATCCCCAGAGAGCCCCCCCAGGGGGTCAGGGACACCCCAAAACTCCACTGAGCCCCCCCAGGGGGTCAGGGACACCCCAAAACTCCACTGAACCCCCCCCAGGGTGGTCAGGGACACCCCAAAACCCCAGTGACCCCCCACGGGGGGGTCAGGCATACCCCAAAATCCCCAGAGAGCCCCCCCAGGGGGTCAGGGACACCCCAAAACTCCACTGAACCCCCCCCAGGGTGGTCAGGGACACCCCAAAACTCCACTGAACCCCCCCCAGGCTGGTCAGGGACACCCCAAAACTCCACTGAGCCCCCCCAGACCCACTGGGGGGGCACAGAGGGGGGTAGGGATCACACCCCACCCCCCAAAATCCCCCTCCGAATTTCGGGGGGGGCGGGGTCAAAGGGCACTGGGACAAAGGGCGGGGGGGGTCACCAGGGCTCGGACACGTCTGTGGCGGGGGACAAAGGTCACCGGGGGGGGGGGACAGGGACCTGGAGGGGCCGCAGGGGTCACGGGGGGGGTCACGGGTGCCACGGGGGGGGTCACCGGGTCCCCGAGGGGGTCACAGGTGCCCCGGGGCGACCAAAGTTCCCGAATCCGCAGGAACCGCCCGGGTGTCCCGGGGTGTGGGTGGGTGGGTTCCGGGCTCGATCCCCGAGCACGGGGGGGGGGGGGGGTCCCGCTTGAACTCTGGGGGTCCCGGGGGGGGTCCCGGCCCCCCTTACCCAGGTGAGCAGCGCCCCGCACGCGTCCCGCCCCGCCGCCATGTCCGGCCGGTCCTCCAGGGGCACCGAGGCGCGGCCGGAGCGGCCGCACCTGCGCCCCGCCCCGCCCGCCACGCCCGCCGCGGCCTCCGGGGCCACAGAGTCGCACCTAGAGCGGCCGCACCCGCCACTTCCGGCCGCGCCCTTTCCGCCCTTCCTCCCGGGCCATAGAGACGGGGACAGAGCGGCCACACCTGCGCGCCACGCCCCCTGCCGGGCACGCCCCGGCTGCAGCGGAGCCGGGTCCGCCAAGGCCATAGAGTCGCGCCCGGAGCGGCCCCGGCGCGGCCCCGCCGGTGACTCACGGCCGCGTCCCGCCGCCCCCGCGGCCGCGCCCGTCGGGCCCCGCCGGCTCGGGAGGGTCAAGCGGGGCCGCTCTCGCCGCGGGGCAGCGGCGGCGGCGACGCCCGCGCTGCGTCAGCGCTGAACCCGATGGCCTCGCGGGGGCCGGCCGCGGCCGGAACCCCCTCCAGTGTTCCCAGTAAGGTCCTGGAACCCCCCCACCGTGCTCCCAGTATGGACATGGGGACATCCCAGTGCTCCCAGTATGGACATGGGGCATCCCAGTGCTCCCAGCATAGACTTGGGGACATCCCAGTGCTCCCAGTATGGACATGGGGACATCCCAGTGCTCCCAGTATGGTCATGGGGGCATCCCAGTGCTCCCAGTGTGGACATGGGGACATCCCAGTGCTCCCAGTATGGCTCTGGGGGCATCCCAGTGCTCCCAGTATGGACATGGGGCATCCCAGTGCTCCCAGTATGGCTCTGGGGACATCCCAGTGCTCCCAGTATGGCTCTGGGGGCATCCCAGTGCTCCCAGTTTGGCCCTAGAACGCCCTGGGCCCTCCCCCACATGTGCCGTGTGCCCCCCCCGGACATCCGGGGCCCCCCCAGCCCGAAACCCCGGTGGCGGTTGGGGCCGTTGGGGGCCCCAAAAGTCACTTTGGGGAGGGGGGGGGGACACACCCCGGGGCCTCCCCAGGAGCGGGACCCCTCCCCATTGTCCCCCCAGACCCCCCGGTGCCCCCCTGGACCCGTGCGCCCCCCCCCCCCCCCATCAGGGGCGATCGCCCCGCACCGGGGGGGGTCACGGCGGGGTCACGAGGAAGGAGAAGTCGGGAGGGAAAATCCAGCCCCAAAAATCCCCTAAATTCCCCTCAAATCCGGGCCGGGGGAGGAGGCGCCTGTCCTCCTCGGGAAGTCCCGGGGAGCCCCCCCCGGCACGAGCACACGCGTGTGCGGCCGGCCGCGCCCCGACGGGCCGGGACACGCCGGGGACACGCCAGGGACACGCCGGGGACACGCCAGGGACACGCCGGGGACACGCCTGGGACACGCCTGGGCACGGCCCCCCGCCCTGGCTGCGGCCTCCGGGGGTCCCAGGGACTTTTGGGGGCCGTTTTGGAGGGTCCTGGGGTGGTTTAGGAGGGTCCTGGAGCGGTTTTGGAGGGTCCTGGGGAATTTTTGGAAGGTCCTGGGGTGGTTTAGGAGGGTCCTGGGGTGGTTTTGGAAGGTCTGGGGTGGTTTAGGAGGTCCTGGAGCAGTTTTGGAGGATCCCAGGGTGGTTTTGGAGGATCCCGGGGTGGTTTAGGAGGGTCCTGGGGAGTTTTTGGAAGGTCCTGGGGCGGTTTTGGAGGACCTGGAACAGTTTTGGAAGGTCCTGGGGTGGTTTTGGAGGACCTGGGGCGCTTTAGGAGGATCCTGGGGTGGTTTTGGAGGGTCCTGGAGCAGTTTTGGAGGGTCCTGTGGTCACTTTGGAGAGTCTTGGGATGGTTTAGGAGGTCCTGGGGTGGTTTAGGAGGTCCTGGGGCATTTTTGGAGGATCCTGGGATGGTTTAGGAGGTCCTGGGATGGTTTAGGAGGTTCTGGGGCGGTTTAGGAGGGTCCTGTGTGCCTCACGTGGGGACACGGAGGGGACACGAGGGCGCCGGTGTGAGCTCAGGTGTGGATGACCTGGCAGGTGATGCCCGGCACACACCGGACCCCCGGCACACACCGGACCCCTGGCACACACCGGACCCCTGGCACACACCTGTGCCCCCTTTGCCCGTCCCCCCTTGCACGCCTGTGCCCCCCTTTCACTCACCTGCCCCCTTCCCCTGGCCTCTCATCGCTCACCTGTCCCCCCCCTTTGCTCACCTGTGCCCCCCAAATTCCCCAGGCCCCGCCCCTTTTCCCCTGGGGGCGTGTCCATGCAGGAGAGGGCGTGTCCACGCGAAAGGGGCGTGTCCGCCCCCCGCCCCTCCAGCCAATGGCGGCGCGTTTCCGCCGCGCGCGGCTATAAAGGGCGCGGGCAGCGCGGGGCCGCGGGTTCGAGTCCCGCCGCTCCCGGTGCGGCCGCGCGGATGGAGCCGCCGTTCTACCGCCCGGCGCCCTTCCCGGGCGGCTTCTGCCGCCCCGAGCCCGACTACGGCGCCTTACCGGGGCCGCTGCAACAGGCGCCCGCCCAGGAGCCCTTCCGCGGGCTCAAACCGGCGCCGTGCCCCGACGGCACCTTCTTTGGGAGCGGCGCCGGTACCGGCAGCTTCTTCTACCCCGGTCCCGGCGAGCGCGACGGCTTCACCGGGAGCTTTGCCCAAGCGCTGGACGAGCTGCACCAACCGGGGCCGCCCAACGTGGCGCTCCCGGAGCCGCCGGCGCTGCCGACGACGACGGCGGCGGGGATGGGGGGACCCTTCCCGGGGGTCCCCGGAGCGGAGGCGGCGGAGCCGGGCCCCGATTCCCCGGAGCGGCTGCAGGCGGAGCGGCGGCGGTTGCGGAACCGGCTGGCGGCGAGCCGGTGCCGGCGGCGGAAGCTGGAGCGCATCGCGCGGCTGGAGCAGCGCGTCCGGGGGCTCCGAGCGCAGAACGCGGAGCTGGCGGCCACGGCGGCGCGGCTGCGGGCCCAGGTGCGGCGGCTCCGCGGCTCCGTGCGGGACCACGCGGGCTCGGGCTGCCCGCTGCCCCCCGGCGCCGCGCTCGGCTTCTAGAACCGCCCCGCCGGGCAGGGACCGGCACCGAGGGAGCTCCGGGGCAGCGCTGGCTCCTTCCGCGGAGCCCCGCGGACAGCCGGGGGGCGTCCCCCGCTCCCGGCTGGGCACGGAGGGGCGGGCCCCCCCCCCCCCCCCCGGCAGGGGGACACGGCCGGAGCGGCGGGGACACGGCGGCACCGGGATGCTGCGCGGGACGGCGGCTTCGGGGGGACCCCCATGGACACGGCCCCCGTGGACTCCGCACGAAAGATCTCCCCCAAGGTGGACCTGGAGGAGCTGGGGACCCCTGAAATGACCCCCGGGGATGGGGGGATCCCCATAACGGAGCGGCCTGAAGGGACCGGCAGGACCCGACCCCCCTCAGGACCTGCGGGAACGGGGCCTGGGGGATGGATGGGGACCCCCAAACAGGGCCTGGAGCCCCCCCTCCCCCAGCTGGGCCTGGGGACCCTCCCCCGGTTCTGAGGAGACGCCTCAGGCTCCTCCAAATTGAGGATTCCGCCGGGAGGGGCTGAGCGCGCACCCCAAAGGGGGGTGTTTGGGGGGGTGGGCGCATCCCCCTCGTGACGTTTACAAGACCCCCCCTCGGTGGGGAGCAGCCCCCGGGGACCCCGAAATCCCGGGACGGGGGGGGGGGCGATTCGTTGTCGCTGCTTTTTTTTCTTCTTTTTTTTTTTTTTTTTTTGTACGTTTGTATTTAATTCATAATAATAATAATAATAATAATTGTGATAACGGCTCTGGTCGTGCTGAAGCGGGGGCGGCGGGGCCGCGCGTGTCCCCCCTCCCCCTCCCGTGGGAAGCCCCCCGCGTGCACCGGCGTCAACGGAAGCGGGCGGGGCCGGGGCTTTCCCCGCTGACGCAACTGTGCCCATATATGGGCAGGCGGGAGAGGGAGAGGCCGTTCCGGGAACCCCCTCCCGCGCTGCCCGCCACCGCCCGCCCCGGGGCCGCGCTTCCCAGACGGGGAGGGGGGGGACACGAGGCTTCCGGGGCACCCCCGCCGCTAACCCACCCTTCCCGGGACCGCCCCCGCCGTCCCGGGGAGCCCCCCCCCGCCTTATCCGGGGCTCCGCAGCCCCTCCCCGGACACTCCGCCCCGCGTCTCTCCCGGTGCTGCAAAGACCCCGGGACCCCCCTTTGGTCCGCCCGGAGCGGCGTCCCGCCCCTTATCCGTTAAACCCCGCCCCTTATCCGTTAAACCCCGCCCCTTATCCGTTAAACCCCGCCCATTCCGTTAAACCCCGCCCGTTCCGTTAAACCCCGCCCGTTCCGTTAAACCCCGCCCCCGCGCTATGGCGCCACTCTCGAGTGACCCGCCCCCGCTAAGCCCCGCCTCCACGACTAAACCACGCCCCGTTAGACCAGGCTCGCACCATGATTGGCGCTGATTGGGGCCACGCCCAGTTAAGCCCCGCCCCGCCATGGCGCTGTCCGCGCTGCAGCGGGACCCGGCGGCCGGGGGTCGCTTCGCCTCCGCCGTGCCCGACCCGTGCCGCCGCCGGCCCTGCGCGCTCGGCGTGGACGAGGCGGGCCGGGGGCCGGTGCTCGGTGAGCCCCGGAGGGGCTCCCGCGGGGAACCGGGCCGGGGGGCGGCTGCACGCGGCGCGGAGAGGGGTCCCGGTGCACCGGGGGTTGAGTTTGGGGGTCCGGGGTTTGGGTGGAGAGGGTCCCGGTGCACCGGGGGCTGAGTGGGAGGAGTCTCGGTGTCCCGGGTGTTGAGTCTGGGGATCCCGATGCACCGGGGGCTGAGTGGGAGGGGGTCCCGGTGCCCCGGGGGTTGAGTTTGGGGGTCTGGGGTTTGGGTGGAGAGGGTCCCGGTGCACCGGGGGCTGAGTGGGAGGGGTCCCGATGCACCGGGGGTTGAGTTTGGGGGTCCGGAATTTGGGTGGAGAGGGTCCCGGTGCCCTGGGGATTGAGTTGGAGGGGTCCCGGTGTCCCGGGGGTTGAGTTTGGGGGTCCCGGTGCACCGGGGGCTGAGTGGGGGGGTCCCGGTGCCCCGGGGTCCCCTCTCACCCGCCGTGTCCTGCCAGGGCCGATGGTTTACGCGATCTGCTACTGCCCCGTGGAGCAACTGGAGGAGCTGGAGGCGCTGGGGGTGGCAGGTGGGGGCGTCCCGGGGGTCGGGGGCGGGGGGTCCCGGGAGGGTTTGGACGGTCCCGGGCAAGGGGCACGGAGCCCCGGCGGTCCGGGGGGGGGGTGAGGGGGAAGGACGGGGGTGTCACATGAACGGGGGGTTGGGCGTCTCGGGGGTGGGTTGGGGGTCCTGGGGGGAGCTCGGGGGGTCCCGGGGGGAGCTCGGGGGGTCCCGGGGGGAGCTCGGGGGGTCCCGGGGGATGCCCTCACCCCCCGGACGCCCCCAGACTCGAAGACGCTGTCGGAGGCGGAGCGGGAGCGGCGCTTCGGGCTCCTGGAGGCTGCGGGGGATTTGGTGGGGTGGGCGCTGCAGGTGCTGCCCCCCGACCACATCTCGGCCTGCATGCAGCAGCGGTGAGACCCCCGGAGCCCCCCCCCCAAAAACCCCGGCGTCCCCTGGTTCTCGGGGAGCCCCCCTGGGTGCCCCCGACCCTCCCATCCTGGCTCCTGCGTCCCCCGCCGCCCAGTTTGGGGGTGCTGGGGGGGAAATGCGGCTCCCGGTTTGGGGTGCTGGCTGGGGGTGGGCTTCCAATTTGGGGGTGACGCCCCCCCCCTCGCCCCTTCCTTCCCCCCCCCAGAGCCAAGTACAACCTGAACGAGCTGTCCCACGACACGGCCACGGAGCTCATCCAGTTCGCGCTCGACTCGGGGGTGCAGGTGGCCCAGGTGGGATTTTGGGGGGGGCCTGGGGGTGGCCCAGGTGGGATTTTGGGGGGGGGGCCACCCCGGGAGTGGGGAGGGGGAGCGGAGGGGTCCCCACTTTGCGGTTCCGCTCTGTGCCTCAGTTTCCCTCATGGGTGATTTGGGGGATCCCGGGGTGATTTGGGCGGTTCTGGGGTGCTTTGGAGGTCCCGGGGCGATTTGGGATCCCGGGGTGATTTGGGGGTCCTGGGGTAATTTTGGGGGTCCCGGGGTGACTGGGGGTTCCGGGGTGATTTAGGGGGATCCCAGGCTGATTTGGCGTTCCAGGCTGATTTGGGGTTCCGGGGTGATTTGGGGTGATCCCAGGCTGATTTGGGGGGTCCCGGGGGCTTTGGGGGTGCCCCAGGTGTTCCTGGACACGGTGGGGCCGGCAGAGAAGTACGAGGCGAAGCTGCGGCAGCGCTTCCCGGGGCTGGGGGTCACCGTGCGCCCCAAGGCCGACGCCCTGTTCCCCGTGGTCAGCGCGGCCAGCATCTGCGCCAAGGTGGGGCTGACCCCCCCCCGGGACTGACCCCCCCACAGCAACACCCCCAAACCCTGAACTGACCCCCCCACAGCAACACCCCCACAGCAACACCCCCAAAACCCTGAACTGACCCCCCAGGACTGACCCCCCCCACAGCAACACCCCCCAAAACCCTGAACTGACCCCCCCAAAACCCTGAACTGACCCCCCCCAAACCCTGAAATGAGCCCCCCCAAGAAAAGACCCCCCCCCCACAGCAACACCCCCAAATCCTGAACTGCCCCCCCCACACCAACAACCCCAAATCCTGAACTGACCCCCCCAAACCCTGAACTGACCCCCCCCACACCAACACCCCCAAACCCTGAACTGACCCCCCCACACCAACACCCCCAGACCCTGAACTGACCCCCCCAAACCCAGGACTGACCCCCCCAAACCCTGAACTGACCCCCCCAAACCCAGGACTGACCCCCCCAAACCCTGAACTGACCCCCCCAAACCCAGGACTGACCCCCCCAAACCCAGGACTGACCCCCCCCTACACCAACACCCCCAAACCCTGAACTGACCCCCCCCCAAACCCTCCCTCCCTTCCCAGGCCCCCACATATTTCCTCCCGCACCGCTGGGTTTTTGGGGGAGGGGGCAGGACCCTCCACTCCCTCTGAGCCCCCCCTGAGCCCCCCCAAGCCCCCCGTTTCCCCTCCCCAGGTCGCCCGGGACCGGGCCGTGCTCCACTGGAACTTCGTGGAAGATTTGGGGGGACCCCGACCGCGACTACGGCTCCGGATACCCCAACGGTGGGCGCGTGGGGTGGGCAGCTTTTGGGGGTGGGTGGGTTCCAATTTTGGGGTGCCCCTGACGTCATTCCCCCCCCCCTCCCCCCGCACCCCCTTTTTGCAGACCCCAAGACCAAGGAGTGGCTGAGGAGGAACCTGGAGCCGGTGTTCGGCTTCCCCCGCCTCGTCCGCTTCAGCTGGGGCACGGCGCAGGCGCTGCTGCGCACCGGGGGGGGTCCCGGTGCAGTGGTACGGGGGGGCACGGGGGGTCCCGGTGCAGTGGTACGGGGGGTCCTGGGGGGTCCCGGTGCAGTGGAACGGGGGGTCCTGGGGGGGCACGGGGGGTCCCGGTACAGGGGGGTCCAGGGGGGTCCCGGTGCAGTGGTACGGGAGGGCACAGGGGGGGCACGGGGGGTCCCGGTGCAGTGGTACGGGGGGGCACGGGGGGTCCCGGTGCAGTGGTACGGGGGGTCCTGGGGGGTCCCGGTGCAGTGGAACGGGGGGGTCCTGGGGGGGCACGGGGGGGTCCCGGTACAGGGGGGTCCAGGGGGGTCCCGGTGCAGTGGTACGGGAGGGCACAGGGGGGGCACGGGGGGTCCCGGTGCAGTGGTATGGGGGGTCCTGGGGGGTCGCGGTGCAGTGGTATGGGGGGTCCTGGGGGGTCCCGGTGCAGTGGTACGGGGGGTCCTGGGGGGGCACGGGGGGTCCCGGTACAGGGGGGTCCAGGGGGGTCCCGGTGCAGTGGTACGGGGGGGAGTAGGGGTGTCCTGGGGAGGGGGCACGGGGGCTCCCGGTGCAGTGGTACGGGGGGGGTCCTGGGGAGGGGGCACCGGGGGGGTCCTGAGGGGTCTTGAGGGGTCCTGGGGGGTCCTGGAGGAGCACAAAGGGGTCCTGGGGGGTCCTGGTGCAGTGGAACGGGGGGGCATGGGGGTGTCCTGGGGGGGGGGGCACAGGGGGTCCCGGTGCAGTGGAACGGGGGGAGGCATGGGGGAGGGTCCTGGGGGGTCCCGGTGCAATGGTACGGGGGGGGGTCCTGGGGGGATGCACATGGGGGTCCTGGGGGGTCCCGGTGCAGTGGAACGGGTGGGGGGCGTGTGGGGGGCACAGCATCCTGGGGGTACAGGAGTGTCCTGGGGGGGACACACGGGGGTCCTGAGGGGCACACGGGGGTCCTGGGGGGTCGTGGGGGGGCACAGGGGGGTCCTGGGGTGGGGGGCCAAGGGGGATGGCCCCTGTTGAACTGGGGGGGGGTCCCGTCGGCGCGATGGGGGGGGTCAGCATGGGGGCAACGTTCCTCTCCCGTCCCACCCCCCGCCCCCCCCACCCCAGGGCTGACGAGGACCCCACAGAGGACCCCGGTGCCCCCCCCTCGGTGCTCTCCTACTTCGCCCGGAGCCCCCCCCGGCGCCCCCCCCACCGCTTCTTCCAGGAGCGCAGCCTGCGGCCCCTGGCCGAGCTGTGACACCCCCCCCCCAAAAAAAAACCAGGCGCCCCCAACCCAGCTGATCGTTTTCTAATAAAGCGTTTGAAACCACCCCGAATCTGCTTGGGGTTTGGGCGGGGGGGGGGGGGGCCCTGGAGCTGAAGGATTTTTGGGGGGGTTGTGCCCCCCCCCCGCCCCCCCCAGGGTTAATCGTCCCCGGCCAAAGGCCCGGGAAGCGCCGTGGCCTCAATCCCGGGGATTTGGGGGGGGGGGTCTGATCGGGGGGGGGTCACACCGGGGGTGTCCCGGAACACCCCAACCCCCCCCCGTTTGGGGGCCGTTTTTGGGGGGGGGGGTTCAGCACCGGGAGGGGCGGGGGGGGTCGTGGCGGGGGTGACGTGACCCAAATTACGGTGGGGGGGGGGATTGCAGACCCCTCCCCGCCGCCGTTCAGCACCGCGGACAGCGGGAACGGAGGAGCGGTGCGGCGGGGGGGGGGGGGGGGGGGTCACCGGGACCGGGCCGAGCCGCCCCGGCGCGGGGGGGCGCCCCCGGCCCGCGGGGATGGGCGGGGCCGGGGCGGGGCCGGGGGCGGGGCCTCGCGGGGGTCCCGGGTGATGGCGGAGGGCGGCTGAAGGGGGGGGGGCTGCGGGTACCGGGGGCTGCGGGGGGGGGGGGGGAACAGCGAGGCCGGGACCCCCCCGCACCGGCACCGGCACCGGCGCCATGGACGATTCGGGCGTGATCCGCCGGCGGCGGCTGCAGGTACCGGGGGTTCGGTACCGGGGGGATGGAAACCGGGGAGATGGCGGTACCGGCCCCGGAATCGGAACGGGCGAGAATGGATACCGGGGAGTCGGTACCGGGGGTTCGGTACCGGGCTCGGGAGTGGCGTGTCCGTACCGGGAGGGTAACGGTTATCGGCAGGGGGTCGGTACCGGGCGGGATGTCGGTACCGGAGGATGCGGGGATCGGTCCCGGTGGGTATCGGAACTGGCGGGGCGTTGGTACTAGGATGAGGCGATCGGTACCGGAGGGATTGGATCGGCACCGGGGACTGCAGGCCCGTCCGCAGGGGGTGCAAGCGCAGGGCGGTACCGGGCGGGGGCGGGGCAGCGCAGCCCCGGTACCGGGAAGGTCGGTCCGGGCGCGGTCGGCACCGGGAGGTGGGGGGGGGGGGGGGGGGGCGATGCTGGCTCGGTACCGGAGGGCGTTGCGGGCCCCCGGGGGTGTCCGTGGCCGCCCGATCCGGCGGGGTTCGGCCATCGGGCGGCCCCGGGAGGGGGGGGGACGGAGGCCGCGCGGAGCCCCCCAGGGGTCGGCCCGGTGCTGCGGGGGCTCCGGGCCGCCCCCCACCCGTTGCCCCCGTTGCAGAAGGAGCTGCCGCTGCCGCGGAAGAACAGCAGGTGAGACCCCCCCCCGTGCCCCCCACTGCGCCCCCAAGCCCCCCCCCCGGCCCCGCCCAGGCCCCGCCCACTGCAGCCGCCGCGAACCGCCCCCCCCCCCCCCCGCCCCGCCGCCGCCCCGGACCCCCGGAACCCCCCCGGAGCCCCCCGATGCCGATCGTGGTGGGCAGCAGCATGTTCCGCCGCACCAAGAGGTACCGGGGGGCTCGGCCTTCCTCCCGCGCCGCCCTCATCCTCATCCTCAGCCTCCATGTCCGTCTTCATCCTCCATCGCCATCCTCAGCCTTCATCCTCATGCTTGCCCGCCTTCATCCCCGCTCCATCCTCATCCTCCCGCATCCTCGTCCTCTCCCTCCTTCGTCCTCATGCTCGTCCCGCTTCCATCCTCATCCTCATCCTCATCCTCATCCTCATCCTCATCCTCCATCTCCCCCCTCCTTCCTCACCCTCCATCTCCATCCTCATCCTCCCCCCGAGCCCCCCCCCCTCCGGCCGCCGTTCTCCCCCCCCCCCCGCCCCTCCCCGTTCTTGCCCCTCGACATTTTGGGGGGGGGGTGTGTGTGTGTGTTTGTGGGTGCCCCCCTCCCCCACCCTGGTGACGTGGGTGGGGGGGGGGGGTCCTTGTGTGAGGGGGGGTCTGGGGGGCTCCTGACCCCCCCACGACCCCCAGCTGCCGCACGAGCAACCGGAAGAGCCTGATCCTGACCAGCACCTCCCCACCCTCCCGCGGCCCCACTCGCCGCTGCCCGGACACATCGGTGAGACCCCCGACCCCTCCCCGGTGTCCCCCACACCCACCGGAGCCCCCCGACCCCTCCCCGGAGTCACCCGAACCCCCCTCCCCCAACGCTCTCGACACCCTCCCGCTGTCCCCAAATCCCCCCGGTGTCCCCAGCCCCCTCCCCCGGTGTCCCCAACCCCCCCCCCCCCCGGTGTCCCTCACCCCTCCCCGGTGTCCCCAGCCCCCTCCCCGGTGTCCCCAATCCCCCTCCCCGGTGTCCCCAAGCCCCTCTCCGGTGTCCCCAATCCCCCTCCCCGGTGTCCCCAACCCCCTCCCCGGTGTCCCCAAGCCCCTCTCCGGTGTCCCCAAGCCCCCCCGGTGTCCCCAGCCCCCTCCCCCGGTGTCCCCAACCTTTCCCCGGTGTCCCCAAGACCCCCCGGTGTCCCCAACCCCCTCCCCGGTGTCCCCAGCCCCCTCCCCGGTGTCCCCAGCCCCCTCCCCGGTGTCCCCAAGCCCCCCCCCGGTGTCCCCCATCCACCCCGCCGATCCCCCGGACCGCTGCCGCTGTCCCCAGAGCCCCCCGCGATGTCCCCAGCCTCCCCCCAAAGACCCCCAAATTCCCCCCAGACCCCCCCAAAGGGACCCCCCCAAACTGCCGGGAGCCCCCCAAGACCCCCCCTCCCCCCCCCGGGGTCCCTCTCGGCCCCCTCCCTTTTTCCCTGGGGCGTGTCCCAAAGGCTTGGCCCCGCCCATCTGCCGGGGGCGTGGCCTGCCAGGGCGGGGCGGTGACGTCACCCTCACCTGTGTGCCCAGGTAACAGCCCCCTGGACAGCCCCCGCAACTTCTCGCCCAGCGCCCCCGCGCACTTCTCCTTCGGCGCGTCCCGCCGGTGAGCGGGGCGGGGGCGGCACCGGGGACACCGGGGGGCTGGGGAGGGGTCTCCGGGGACACCGGGGGGGCTGGGGACACCGGGACACCGGGGGGCTGAGGGGGGCTGGGGACACCGGGGGGGCTGGGGACACCGAGACACCGGGGGGTCTGGGGACACCGAGACACCGGGGAGCTGAGTGGGGCTGGGGACACCGGGGGGCTGAGGGGGGCTGAGGGGGGCTGGGGACACCGGGGGGGCTGGGGACACCGGGACACCGGGGGGCTGGGGAGGGGTCTCCAGGGACAACCTCAGGGTCCGGGGGGGGTCACTGCCCTCCGGGGATGTCCCCAGTGTCTGAGGAGTGACCCCAGTGTCCGGGGGTGTCCAGGGCTGTCCTGGGGGTGTCCGGGGGTGTCCGGGGGTGTCGGGGGTGTCCTGGGGGTGTCCGGGGGTGTCGGGGGTGTCGGGGGTGTCCGGGGGTGTCGGGGGTCCCCTGACGTCGCCCCCCCCAGGGCTGACGGGCGCCGCTGGTCGCTGGCCTCGCTGCCCTCCTCGGGCTATGGCACCAACACCCCCAGCTCCACGGTCTCGGTGAGTCGGGGGGCCCGGGACCCCCCGACCCCCCCGGGGGCTGGGGGATGGGTTGGGGTGTGGGGGGGGGACGGGCGGGGGGGGGGTCCGTGCTGGGTCTGGGGGCGATGCGGCGTCCAAAAGGGGCTGGGGGTGACACAGGGGGTCAAGGGGTGATTTGGGGGGTCCCGGGTAGGGTAGGGGGTGACCCCGGGAATCAGGGGTGATTTGGGGGTCCCGGGGCGGGCTGACCCGGGGGTTCAGGGGTGACGCGGGGGTCCCGGCGGGGTCGGGGTGACCCGGGTTCAGGGGTGATTTGGGGGTCCCGGCGCGGGCTGACCCGGGGGTCAGGGGTGACGCGGGGGTCCCGGCGGGGTCGGGGTGACCCCGGGAATCAGGGGTGACGCGGGGTCCCGGCGGGGTCGGGGTGACCCGGGTTCAGGGGTGATTTGGGGGTCCCGGGGCGGGCTGACCCGGGGGGTCAGGGGTGATTTGGGGGTCCCTGCGTGGGCTGACCCGGGTTCAGGGGTGATTTGGGGGTCCCGGCGCGGGCTGACCCGGGGGTCAGGGGTGACGCGGGGTCCCGGCGGGGTCGGGGTGACCCCGCGGTCCCGGTGCCGGCGGTGACGCGGGCGCGCAGTCCTCGTGCTCGTCGCAGGAGCGGCTGCACCAGCTGCCGGCGCAGCCCACGGCCGAGGAGCTGCGCTTCCTCTCCCGCCACTTCGGCAGCTCCGAGAGCCTCGCCGAGGAGGATGGGGGGGGCCCGGGGGGGGCGCGGCCGCCCCCCGACCCCGCTCCCGCAGCCTCAGGTGGGCCCGGGCACCGGCGGGCACGGAGGGGGCGCGGGGTTTGAGGGGGATTTGGAGGGGGTGGGGGGGGGGGAATTTCGGGGGGATTTGGGGGGGGGAATTGGGGGGGATGGTGGGGGGAATTGTGGGGATTTGGGGGGGGGAATTAGGGGGATTTGGGGGAGTTCATTGTGGGGTTGGGGACAGTGGGGGGTATTGTGGGGATAGGGAGGGGCTGGGATTTGGGGTGAAATTGGGAGGATTTGGGGGGGGGATCTGTGGGGGGTGGTGGGGGGGATCTGTGGGGGGTGTGGGGGGGAATTGGGGGGGATCTGTGGGGGGTGGTGGGGGGGAATTGGGGGGGTCACCGCGGGGTTGGGGACAGTGGGAGGACACTGTGGGTTCAGGGAGGGGCCAGGATTTGGGGGCTCACCCAAACTCGGGGGACACTGGGGCGACACCGTGGCCATCGGGGGATGGAGTGGGGGGGGGTCCTGGGGGTGCTGAGGAGGGGCGCTGGCGGGGTGGGACACCAGGGGTCCCGCGGGTGCCAGCTGTGCCCCCTGTGCCAGCCCCGGGCGCTCGCCCTCGTCCCACGACAACGAGATCGTGATGATGAACCACGTGTACAAGGAGAGGTTCCCCAAGGTGGGGCTGGGGGCTCTGGGGGGGCTACGGGCTCCTGGGGTGCCCCGGGGGGGGCTGTGTGTGGCCAAGGGGCAGTTGTGGGGTCGCTGTGGGTGCCATGGGGTCACACTGTGGGGTCCCTGTGGGTTCCATGGGGTCACTGTGGGTGCTGCGGGGTCGCTGTGGGCGCACTGTGGGTGCCACGGGGTCACTCTGGGGTCACTGTGGGGTCCCTGTGGGTGCCATGGGGTCGGTGTGGGTGCCACGGGGTCACTCCGGGGTCACTCTGGGGTCGGTGTGGGTGCCATGGGGTCACTCTGGGGGCACTGTGGGGTCCCTGTGGGTGCCATGGGGTCACTCTGGGGTCACTCTGGGGTCGGTGTGGGTGCCATGGGGTCACTCTGGGGTCACTCTGGGGGCACTGTGGGGTCCCTGTGGGTGCCATGGGGTCGGTGTGGGTGCCACGGGGTCACTCTGGGGGCACTGTGGGGTCAGTGTGGGTGCCACGGGGTCACTGTGGGTGCCACGGGCTCACTCTGGAGTCACTCTGGGGGCACTGTGGGGTCCCTGTGGGTGCCACGGGGTCACTCTGGGGTCACTCTGGGGTCCCTGTGGGTGCCACGGGCTCACTCTGGAGTCACTCTGGGGTCGGTGTGGGTGCCACGGGGTCACTCTGGGGTCGGTGTGGGTGCCATGGGGTCACTCTGGGGTCACTGTGGGGTCGGTGTGGGTGCCATGGGGTCACTCTGGGGTCACTCTGGGGTCGGTGTGGGTGCCACGGGGTCACTCTGGGGTCGGTGTGGGTGCCATGGGGTCACTCTGGGGTCACTGTGGGGTCGGTGTGGGTGCCATGGGGTCACTCTGGGGTCACTCTGGGGTCGGTGTGGGTGCCACGGGGTCACTCTGGGGTCACTCTGGGGTCCCTGTGGGTGCCATGGGGTCACTCTGGAGTCACTCTGGGGTTGGTGTGGGTGCCACGGGGTCACTCTGGGGTCACTCTGGAGTCACTCTGGGGTCCCTGTGGGTGCCATGCGGTCACTCTGGGGTCCCCGTGCGGGGTCGCAGGCCACGGCGCAGATGCAGGAGCGGCTGGAGGAGTTCGTGCGGGGCTGCGGCCCCGGGGGGACGCCGCTGGCCGACGGCGCCCTGAGCTTCATCCAGCACCAGCTGGTGGAGCTGGCCCGCGACTGCCTGGCCACGGCCCGGCACGGCCTCATCACCGCCGGCTACTTCTGCGAGCTGCAGGAGAACATGGAGCGGCTGCTGCAGGACGTGAGCGGCCCGGGGACAAAGGGGGCCAGTGGGGGCCAGCGGGGGGCAACAGAGGCCAGTGGGGTCGGCGGGGGCCAAAGGGAAACAATGGGGGCCAGCAGGGGCCAACAGGGAACAATGGGGGCCAACGGGGGCCAGTGGGGCCAACAGGGAACAGTGAGGGCCAACAGGGAACAACGGGACCAGTGGGGAAAAACAGGGAAAAATGGGGGCCAACAGGGGCCAAAGGGGAACAATGGGGACCAACGGGGCCAGTGGGGCCAACGGGGACCAATGGGGCCAGTGGGGGCCAAAGGGGGCCAACAAGGGCAAAGATGGAACAAAGTGGGCCCCACGGGGATCAACGGGGGCCAATGGGGGCCAACGGGGGCCAATGTGGGCTAAAGGGGAACAACAGGGGCTAAAGGGCAACCACGGGACCAACGGGGGCCAGCGGGGGCCAACGGGGTCTGGAAGGACTCAGCAGGGACCCAAGCGACCCAACGGGGCTCAGCACGAACCCGAGGGACCCCCAAGTGTCCCCTGTGTCCCTCTGACCGCCCCAATGTCCCCTCTGGCCCCCCTGACCCCCAACCCCCGTGTCCCCTCAGGCCTACGAGCGCTCCGAGTCGGAGGAGGTGGCCTTCATCACCCAGCTGGTGAAGCGGCTCCTCATCATCATCTCCCGGCCCGCGCGCCTGCTCGAGTGCCTGGTGAGGCCCCGGCGCCTGTCCCCACCCCCCCTCACCTGTCCCCTGCCCGTGTCCCCCCCCCCCCCTCACCTGTGTCCCCCCCCGCAGGAGTTCGACCCCGCGGGGCTGTCCCAGCTGCTGGCGGCCACCGCGGGCCGGGCCGAGGGGCCACTGCGGGCCGACACCCCCCGGTACCTGCTGAGACAGCTGGGGCGGGCACGGGGGGGACGCACAGGTACGGGCACACCTGTGGGGACAGGTACGGGGTGTGCAGATGTGGGGACAGGTGTGCTGGGGACAGGCATGGAGTGGGGGGGTTTGGGACGTGGTGGGGACACAGGCAGGTGTGGGGGGGCACACCTGTGTCCCCCCGCACACACCCGCGCCCCCCGTGTCCCCCCGCACACACCTGCGCCCCCGTGTCCCCCCAGACATGCTGCACCTGGAGGAGCCCGACAGCAGCGGCACCAACACGCCGGAGCCCGAGGAGGGGGCTGAGGTGGGCGCTGGCTCCCCCCGTGTCCCCCCCCCCCCGGGTCCCCCACCCCCAACCCGTGTCCCTGCCATGTCACCTGTCCCCCCCCCACGTCCCCAGGGCCGCGCCGCCCTCCCCAGGCCCAAGGAGCCGCCAGGTGAGAGCGACTTCGAGACCATCAAACTCATCAGCAACGGCGCCTACGGGTGAGGGGGGTCCCGGGGGGGGTCGGGGGTCCCCCGGGGCCGTGCGGTGACCTGTCCCCGCGGCAGGGCGGTGTCCCGGTGTCCCCCGGGGCCGTGCGGTGACCTGTCCCCGCGGCAGGGCGGTGTCCCGGTGTCACCCGGGGCCGTGCGGTGACCTGTCCCCGCGGCAGGGCGGTGTCCCGGTGTCCCCCGGGGCTCTGCGGTGACCTGTCCCCGCGGCAGGGCGGTGTCCCGGTGTCCCCCGGGGCCGTGCGGTGACCTGTCCCCGCGGCAGGGCGGTGTCCCGGTGTCCCCCGGGGCCGTGCGGTGACCTGTCCCCGCGGCAGGGCGGTGTACCTGGTGCGGCACACGGCCACGCGGCAGCGCTTCGCCATGAAGAAGATCAACAAGCAGAACCTGCTGCTGCGGAACCAGGTGCACCAGGCCTTCGTGGAGCGCGACATCCTCACCTTCGCCGAGAACCCCTTCGTGGTCAGCATGTTCTGCTCCTTCCAGACCCGCCGCCACCTCTGCATGGTCATGGAGTACGTGGAAGGTGGGGCCGCGCCTCGCGATAGGGGCGGGGGCGTCGCGATAGGGGCAGGGGGGGTCGCGTGATGGGGCTGGGTGTCGGGATATGGGGCTGAATATCACGATATGGGGCTGGGTGTCGGGATATCGGGATAGGTATCGGGATATGGGGCTGGGTATCGGGATATGGGGCTGGGTGTCGGGATATCGGGATAGGTATCGGGATATGAGACTGGATATCACAATATGGGGCTGGGTATCAGGTTATGGGGATGGGTATTGGCATATGGGGCTGGGTGTTGGAATATGGGACTGGGTATCACAATATGGGGCTGGGTATTGAGATGTGGGGATGGATATCATGATATGGGACTGGGTATTGGGATATGGGGATGGATATCACAATATGGGGCTGGGTATTGAGATATGGGGATGGATATCACGATATGGGGCTGGCTATCAGGTTATGGGGATGGGAATTGGGATATGGGGCTGGGTATTGAGATATGGGGATGGATATCACGATATGGGGCTGGGTATCAGGTTATGGGGACAGGTGTCGGGATATGGGGTGGGATGTCACGATTCGGGGATGGGGACGGGGATGTGGGGCTGGGTACTGTGGTAACAGCTGTCCCCCATGCCCCTGGTGTCCCCCCATGTCCCTGATACCCCCACGTCCCCCATGTCCCCGTGTCCCCCATGTCCCCAATGTCCCCGATGTCCCTGGTGTCCCCAGGCGGGGACTGTGCCACGCTGCTGAAGCACATCGGGGCGCTGCCGCTGGAGCTGGCCCGGCTCTACTTCGCCGAGACCGTGCTGGCGCTGGAGTACCTGCACACCTACGGCATCGTGCACCGCGACCTCAAGCCCGACAAGTGCGCCCGGGGCCGTGGGGGGCTCGGGGCACGCACCTGGGCCTCGCCCGGCTCACCTGCGCGTCCCCCGCAGCCTCCTGATCACCTCGCTGGGCCACGTGAAGCTGACGGACTTCGGGCTCTCCAAGATGGGGCTGATGAGCCTCACGACCAACCTGTACGAGGGGCACATGGAGAAGGACGCGCGGGAGTTCCGCGACAAGCAGGTGGGTGCCACAGGTGTGCCCAGGTGGGTGCCACAGGTGTGCCCAGGTGTGCCCAGCTGCCCTCAGGTGTGCCAGGGGCAGGGTGGGACGGCGTCAGGGGACCGGGTGCGTGTGCAGCGGCCGCAGGGGCGTGTCCCGTGCTGAGCCCACCTGTCCCCAGGTGTGCGGCACCCCCGAGTACATCGCGCCCGAGGTGATCCTGCGCCAGGGCTACGGGAAGCCCGTGGACTGGTGGGCCATGGGCATCGTCCTCTACGAGTTCCTGGTGGGCTGCGTGCCCTTCTTCGGGGACACCCCCGAGGAGCTCTTCGGGCAGGTGATCTCAGGTGTGGCCCGTGGGGACGCAGGGGGGGGACACAGGGCAGGTGACCTCAGGTGTGGCGGGGGACACGGGGACACAGCAGGACGGGCACAGGGGGTGGCGTGGGGGCACACAGAGTGGGTCAAGTGTGGGGACACGGGGACGGGACAGGTGACCTCAGGTCCGGGGTCTGTGCTCAGCTGTCCCCTCCGTGTCCCCTCCGTGTCCCCTCCGTGTCCCCCCGTCAGACGAGATCCTGTGGCCGGAGGGGGACGAGGCGCTGCCCCCGGACGCGCAGCACCTTATCTCCTGCCTCCTGCAGCCGGACCCTCTGCGGCGCCTCGGGGCAGGTGAGGACCACCCCCCCTACCCGGGACCCCCCCCAGCCCCCCGGGACCCCCCCAAACTCCCCCTGACCCCCCTGAGCCGGCGCTGCCGCGCAGGGGGGGCTCAGGAGGTGAAGGCCCACGGCTTCTTCGCCGCGCTTGACTGGACGGGGCTGCTGCGGCAGAAAGCTGAGTTCGTGCCGCACCTGGAGTCCGAGGAGGACACGAGCTACTTTGACAGTGAGAGACCCCCGGGACCCCCCCTCCCCGGGGACCCCCTGTGGGACATCCCTGGGATTCTCCTTGGATCACCCCAGACCCTCCCTGGGACCCCCCTGGAACATCCCGGGACCCCCCCAGCCCCTCCCAGGCTCTCCTGGGGGTTCCTCCCCCCCCGGGTCACTCTAAGGCCCCCCCCACACACACACCTGTCCCCCCCCAGCGCGGTCGGACAGGTACCCCCACGTGACGTCATACGAGGACGAGGACACGACGGAGGACGAGCCCGTGGAGATCCGGCAGTTCTCGTCCTGCTCCCCCCGCTTCAGCAAGGTGGGGCTGGGACAGGGACAGGGAAAAGGCAGGGACATGGACAGAGACAGGACAGGGACAGGCACAGGGAGGGGACAGGGGACAGAGACAGGGCAAGGACAGGACAGGGACAAGGACAGGTGGGCGCAGGGGCTGGGGGGACAAAGGTGTGCGGAGGGGGGATGGGAATTTGGGGTCGCAGGGGACGCGCGGGGCCTGGGATGGTCCCGTGGGACTCGGGCCTGATGGTGGGCGTGCCCGGGCGTGCCCAGCTGTGCCCAGGCGTGCCCAGCCGTGACCAGGTGCGCTCCCACAGGTGTACAGCAGCCTGGAGCAGCTCTCGCAGGAGCCCAAGCCCAAGGGGCGCCCGCGGGACGAGGGGAGACGCGACGGCTTCGCCCGCGAGCGCGGCTGGAGAACGGGATCCCCTGAGCTGTGCGCACCTGGCGGGGCCGGGGCGGGGGGGCCCCGGGGCCGTGCAGGGGTCCCTAACCCCCATCCCCGCCCGTGTCCCCGCAGGAAGCACCGCTCGGCGGGGGAGGGGCCGCCCCCCGAGGGCGAGGGCAGCCCCCCCCCGGGCGCCCGCCGCCGCTTCTCGGCGCTGCTGGAGCCGGCGCGCCCCGCGCCCCCGCCCGAGGAGCGGCCGTGCCCCCGCAACGGCGGCCGCGAGGGACCCCCGGACGGAGCCAGCGAGGAGCCGGGTGCGTCCCGGGAAGGTGGGGAGGGGTCCCCGGCGTGCCCCGGGTCCCTTCACCGCCCGTGTCCGTCCCCCGCCTCTACTCCAGGGGAGCGAGCGCCGCGGGCCGCGGAGCCGGCCCCCCCCCCGCACCGAGCTGGGGCTGCGGCGGCCGCGACACCCGGGGGTGGCCCCCGCCGAGGCCGGGGGGGACAAGCGCAGCCCCCGCGCCCCCGGGAAGGTCACCAAGTCGGCGTCGGCCACCGCGCTGTCCGTCATCATCCCCAGCGGTGGGTGACACCCCCGGGACCCTCCCCAGGGAGCCCAAATCCCCCCGGGATCCCCGCAGGGACCCCAAATTTCCCCCCCGGGACCCCCCATTCCCAGGGATCCCCTCCCAGGGACCCTAAATCCTCCCGGCACCCCCCTAAAGGACCCTCCCCGAAGGACCCCAAACACCCAGGGACCCCTCCACCCCCCCGGATCCCCGCGGGAGGGGGCTGGGGGTCTCTGGGGTTTCTGTGAGTGTTGGGACCCCCGATCCCGCGGATTTGGGGTCTCCCATGGGGGTTCTGTGGGTGGTGGGACCCCCAGTCCCACGGGTGGGGTGTCCCCGGTCCCGGGGGGTGACAGCGGTGCCCGCGGGGGGTCTGGGGGGGTCTCCCTGGGGGTTTTTGGGTGGCGGTCAGCGGGGTCTGGGGGCGCAGGGGAGGCGCCCGGCTCGTCCCCCCTGGGCAGCCCCATGTCCCCGCGGTCGCTGTCGTCGGACCCCTCGTCGCGGGACTCGTCGCCGGGCCGGGAGCTGGCCCCGGCCGTGGCCGCCCCGCCGCGCTCGCCCATCGCCATCCCCCGGCCCGGCAAGAAGTTCGGCTTCACCCTCCGGGCCATCCGCGTCTACCTGGGCGACAGCGACGTGTACAGCGTGCACCACGTCGTCTGGGTCAGGGACACTGGGGACACGGGGGGTGACACGGGGACGGGGGGGGCAGCGGATTTTTGGGGCGGGGGTCACGTGGTCAGGGACGGGGATAAAAGGGGGGCGTGGGCGGGCTTGGGGACGAGCGGGGACAGGGTTTCTGTTGGGGGTGGCAGCGCTCAGTGTCATTTGGGGCCAGGGGACGCGGAGGGACGGGTGGGGACAGCGCGGGACACGGGACGACGGGCGGGGGGCAGGTGTGGGGTCCGGGGCGTGGCGATCCAGGTGCGTTGTGGGGAACCCCGATTTGGGGAACACGGCGGGTGGGGGAGGTGTGGGGGGGTCGGTCCGGGGTGTCACATCCGCGGTGCGCCGTGGGTGACCCCGTTTTTGGGGGGCAGCACGTGGAGGAGGGCGGCCCCGCGCAGGAGGCCGGGCTGTGCGCCGGGGACCTGATCACGCACGTGAACGGGGAGCCGGTGCACGGGCTGGTGCACACCGAGGTGGTGGAGCTCATCCTCAAGG
The DNA here is from genome assembly GCF_031753505.1 of Anomalospiza imberbis. Lineage (NCBI taxonomy): Eukaryota > Metazoa > Chordata > Aves > Passeriformes > Viduidae > Anomalospiza > Anomalospiza imberbis. The sequence continues at coordinate 27,151 of NW_027100224.1, forward strand.
TGGGGGCACCGGGGTGAGGGGGCGGGGGTCACGGGGGGGGGGTGTGTCATGGGCTGCGGGGAGGTCACAGCGGGCTCAGGGGTCACCAGGGGGTCGGAGCTTTTTGGGGGTCGTGGGTCGCGGCAGGGTCATGGCAGGCCAGCCAGGACCAGGGGGTGAGTCCCGGTGCGGGTGTGAGGGGGGTGGGTGTTGGGGGTCGCGCCCGTGACGCGTTGTCGCCCAGAGCGGGACGAAGGTGCTGGTGACAACGACGCCGCTGGAGAACACCTCGATCCGCTTGGGCCCCGCGCGGCGCCGCAGCGCCCGCGCCAAGATGGCCCGGAGGAACCGCCGGGGGGGCACCGGGAGCGGCCACGAGAGGTGGGCACGGGGCACCGGGAGGGGCACCGGGGGGCGGGGTGGGGGGAGCACCGGGGGCGGCACCGGGATGTGACGGTCCTCCCGGCCGCCAGGCGGCGCAGCGCGCTGTTCCGGCACCTCGCCCGCCAGGCCTCGCTGCTGCACACGAGCCGCTCGCTGACGTCACTGAGCCGCTCGCTCTCCTCCTCCGACTCGCTGCCCGCCTCCCCCACGCACGCGCGGGCGCGCGACCCCGGTAAGGGGCGGGGCCACGGGAAGGGAGGGGGGCGGTGCCGGGAAAGGGGCGGGGGCTTGAGGAGGGGGCGTGGTCACGGGAACGGGCGCCCGGTGCCCGGTGCCGGGAAAGGGGCGAGGGCTTGAGGACGGGGCGTGGTCGCGGGAACGGGCGCCCGGTGCCCGGTGCCGTTCCCCGTTCCCGCGCTCACCCCGTTCCGCGCAGGGGCCTCCCCGCCCAGCAGCTCGCCGGGCTCCAGCGCTCCGCCGTCGCCGGCGGGGCCGCACCTGCGGCCGAGCTCCCTGCAGGGGCTGTCGCCGAAGCTGCAGCGGCAGTACCGGGCGGCGCGGTGCCGCTCCGCCGGCAGCATCCCGCTCTCGCCGCTCGCCCACACGCCCTCGCCGCCCGCCGCCTCCCCGCCCGCCTTCCCCGCCAAGCTGCACCCCAAGGCCGCCGAGTCCCCGCGCCTCGCCCGCCGCGGGCTCCCCGAGAAGGCGGCGCCGGGGCCGCCGCGCAAGCTGGGGCTGGAGCCGCCCCGCAAGGACTTCCCGGCCGAGCCGCCGCTGCAGAGCTTGGCCGAGTGGGACGGCGAGGGCCCGGCCGAGCCGCCCCCTCCCGCGCCCCCCGCCCGCCGCCTGGGCCGGCAGGAGCTGCCGCTGCTGCTGGGGGGCCCCCCCGGGGCAGAGCCGCCCGCACCGGGGCCGGAGGAGCCCGAGCGGGGGGCGCGGGGCCCCCCCAAGGCGCTCAGCCCGGTGCAGGAGCACGAACGCGGCGGGGCGGCCCCGGGGGGGCCCCCGGTGCCGATCGTGGTGGTGGGGCCCGGCGCGACCCCCGGGGATCCCCGGAGCGCCGCGGGCCCCCCCGGGCGCTGAGCTTTACCCGAGCCCCCCGACCCCCGGCTGTAAATAGGGGGGGGCACCCCGGGACCCCCCAGGCATGCGGGGGTCGCGCCCCCCGGCCCCTCCCCGCGTACGCGAAGGGTTAATACTGTGACACACCCCCCCCGTGTGACGTCACCGACCCGGCACCCCCCCCGCGGTGTGATGTCATCGACCCGGACAACCCACCCCCCCCCGCCCCCCCCCCAGGGTGATGCCCCTCTCCCCCCGGTCTCCCGTTTGCCCCCGGTTATGGCTCCCGGCGATGACGTCATAGTGCCGATGTCATGGGTGGGGCACGGGTGCTGCTCTGATGTCACTGGGGGAAGGGGATGGTGACGTCATCCTGTCGAGCGTGATGTCACGGCCGCTGCGGCATCCGTGCGCAATCGATGATGTCACGGCTGTGGCATCACCGGTGGCATTCGAGTGGTGACGTCACTGAAGTTGTGAGGGCGGTGATGTCACAGCGGCAGTGACAGCCGAATGGGGGGGGGGGGTTTTGGGGGGGGATTAGGCGCGGTTTCCACCCCGTGGTGACGTCACACGAGGGCCAGCCAAGCCGGTGACATCACCAACCCCCCCCGTGACATCATCACTCCCCTCCCCCCACCCCCCCACCCCCCCCCCCCTTCTCGCTATGCAAACGCCCCCCGGGCAGGGGGGGCCGGGGGGGCCCCGGGGACCAATAAAGGCTGTACAGCACCGAGCCCCGGCTGTCCTTCGGGGGTGGCGCCGGGGACACCGGGGGGACACCGGGGGCACACGGGGGGGGGTGAGGGACACCCGTCATGGCGTGCGGCCGTCGCCCCGGGACCCCCGGAACTCCCCCATGGGAGGTGATTTGGGGGTGTCACCGCCCCCCGAGCCCGGACACTCGCGGGTTAACGTCGGTGTTTTTTTTCCCGCCACGCCCCCGCCACGCCCCCCCCACCCCCCGTGACGTCACGGTTCTACCGGGTCCGTTCGCCGCCGCTGAGCCCGAACGGTCCGGGGGGGCAGCCGGGGGGGGGGGGGGACCTCGGCGGCCGTTGTGGGGGGTTTTGGGGTGTTGGGGACCTCTCGGGGAGCGCTTGGGGCTCGCTGGGGCGAATCGGGGTGCAAGGGAGGTCTCCGGTGGTCTCTGGAGTGAACTGGGGGGGCTCTGGGAGGGAACTGGGGGTTCCTGGGGGACACCTGGGATCCCTGCGTGAGAACCGGGGGTCCCTGACCCTCCCTTGTGTCCCCCAGCCCCCCATGGCGCTGCGTTTGGCCACCCGCCTGTCGCGCCTGGCCCGGAGCGGTGTCCGGTGGGGGGGCACCGGGCCCCCCAGCGCACAGGGTGAGTGGAGGGGGGGGACGGGGCGAGAGGGCCGGAGCCCCCCCCAGGAGCCCCCCGGGCTCACCAGCGACGAGGGGGGGACACCGCGAGTCCCCGGTGCTGAACCCAGCGCGGGGGGGGGGACACCGCGAGTCCCCGGTGCTGACCCCAGCGCGGGGGGGGGACACCGCGAGTCCCCGGTGCTGACCCCAGCGCGGGGGGGGGACACCGCGAGTCCCCGGTGCTGACCCCAGCGCGGGGGGGGGACACCGCGAGTCCCCGGTGCTGACCCCAGCGCGGGGGGGGGGACACCGCGAGTCCCCGGTGCTGACCCCAGCGCGGGGGGGGGACACCGCGAGTCCCCGGTGCTGACCCCAGCGTGGGGGGGGGGGACACCGCGAATCGCCGGTGCTGACCCCCGCCCTCTCCCGGTGCTTCCTCACCCTCTCCCGGTGCTGACCCCCCTCTCCCGGGTCTGACCCCTCTCTCCCGGTGCTGACCCCCTCTCCCGCTGCTGCCCCCTCTCTCCCGGTGCTTCACCGCCACTCCCGGTGCTGACCGCCCTCTCCCGGTGCTGCCCCCTCTCTCCCGCTGCTGCCCCCTCTCTCCCGGTGCTTCACCGCCACTCCCGGTGCTGACCCCTCTCTCCCGGTGCTGACCCCTCTCTCCCGCTGCTGCCCCCTCTCTCCCGGTGCTTCACCGCCACTCCCGGTGCTGACCGCCCTCTCCCGGTACTTCCCCCCCCTCTCCCGGTGCTGACCCCCTCTCCCGGGTCTGACCCCTCTCTCCCGGTGCTGACCGCCCTCTCCCGGTGCTTCCCCCCCCTCTCCCGGTGCTTCCTCCCCCTCTCCCGGTGCTGACCCCCCTCTCCCGGTGCTGACCGCCCTCTCCCGGTGCTTCCCCCCCCTCTCCCGGTGCTGCCCCCCCCCAGTCGCCGCCCCGTTCGACTGGCAGGACGCGCTGGGGCTGGAGGGGCTGCTGAGCGCCGAGGAGCGGCTGCTGCGGGACACGACGCGCAAGTACTGCCAGGAGCGGCTGCTGCCCCGCGTGCTGCACGCCAACCGCCACGAGGGTACCCCAAAAACTGACCCCAAAACACCCCGAGACAGCCTGACCCCCCCCCGCCCCACCCCACCCCGGTACAGGCGGAAACCCCCCCCCCCCACCCCGAGAACCCCCAAATTCCCCCACGCGCTTCCAGAAGCAGCCGGTGCCGGTTCCCGTGAGGGTACCGCAGCTCGCCCCCGATGTCCCCAGTGTCCCCCCAAACCCGCCCGACCCCCCCTTCGCCCCTCAGGATCCTTTCTCTGCAAAAACGGGGACTTTTGGCATCCCTAAAAGCCCCCCCCGGCCCCCCCAAAACTCCCCGACTCCTCCAAACTTCCTCCAACACCCCCCAAATCCTCTCCCCGCTCCCAGGGTGGGGGCAGCCGTGTAGGGGACCCCCAAATTCAGGGGGTCCCCCCTCTGCCCCCCCATAGCTCGACCTCTCCTGACCCCCTACCTTGCCCCCCCCCAGTCTTTGACCGGGAGATCGTGACTGAACTGGGAGAACTGGGGCTGCTGGGCCCCACCATTCAAGGTCAGGGGGGCCACGGGGACCCCCGGGGGCAACTTGAGGACAGAAGGGGGTGGCGTGGGTGGCCAGGGGGCTCCCAAGGGGGTTACTGGGGGACTCAGGGGGAGATGGGAGGGGTGGGGCAGGGAGACGGCTCTGGGGGGGTGGGGGGGCACTGGGGGTCAGGGATGGGGTTTGGGGGCTCTGTGGTGTGACGCTGGGGGGCTCGCGGGGGGCGGTTTCGGGGTGACCCCGGGGGTTCTGAGGGATGGCGCTGTCCCCAGGGTGGGGCTGCGTGTCCCCAGGCAGGGTCCTTGAGGGCTCCTGTGTGACACCGGGGTCCCTCGAGGAGACCCCGGGGGTCCCTGCGTGACCGGGTTGTGGGGGGGGGATCACCGCAGGGTACGGCTGCGCGGGCACCACGTCGGTGGGCTACGGGCTGGTGACGCGGGAGCTGGAGCGGGTGGACAGCAGCTACCGCTCGGTGCTCAGCGTCCAGTCCTCCCTCGTCATGTACCCCCTCTGGGCCTACGGGACCCCCGCCCAGCGCGAGCGCTTCCTGCCCCGCCTCGGTGAGACCCCCGGCACGGGGAGGGGGCAGCCTGGGGGGCTGCGGGGTGGAGGGGGCGCAGGGGCGTTTGGGGGGGTGTGCGAGGCAGCACTGGGGGGGTTTGGAGGAGGAGTGGGGAGTGGTGGGGCAGTTGGGGCGTCGCCGGAGCGCCCCTGACGCCCCCTTCCCCAGCTCGGGGGGAGATCGTGGGGTGCTTCGGGCTGACGGAGCCCAACCACGGGAGCGACCCGGGGCGGATGGAGACGCGGGCACGGCACAACCCCGGCGCCAGCACCTACACCCTGCGCGGGTCCAAGACCTGGTGAGCCTCGGGATTGGGGTGAGGGGGACATGGGGGACCCCCAGAGCTCCCCCTTGACCCTCCCCGAACTGCCCAGGATCACCAATTCGCCCATAGCCGACCTGTGCGTGGTGTGGGCCCGGTGCGAGGAGGACGGGCGGGTCCGGGGCTTCCTGGTGGAGCGCGGGACCCCGGGGCTCAGCACACCCAAAATCGAGGGCAAGTTCTCCCTGCGCGCCTCGACCACCGGGATGATCCTCCTGGATGACGTGGAGGTGCCCGAGGAGAACGTGCTGCCCAACGCCGAGGGGCTGGCGGTAAGCGGGGGGAGCCAGGGCATCCCGGGGAGGGTCCTGTGGCACCAGGGGGGTCCCGATGACACCCCCTGTCCCCCAGGGCCCCTTCGGCTGCCTGACCCAGGCGCGTTACGGCATCGCCTGGGGCGCGCTGGGCGCCGCCGAGGCCTGTCTGGAGACGGTGCGGCAATACGTGCTCGACAGGTAACGGGGGGCTGGGGGCGTTTTGGGGGGTCCCCACACCCCCCCAGATCTCAGTGCCCCCCTCCCCTGGCCCGCAGGAAGCAGTTTGGGGGCCCGCTGGCCCGGAACCAGCTGGTGCAGAAGAAGCTGGCGGACATGGTGACGGAGATCACGCTGGGGCTCCACGCCTGCCTGCGCCTCGGCCGCCTCAAGGACGAGGGCAGGTGGGTGGCACTGTCCCCAGGGGGGCCGGGGGGCCCTGGAGGGGGTCAGCGTGTCCCTGTCCGTGTCCCCACAGGGCCGCCCCCGAGATGGTGTCAATGCTGAAGCGGAACTCGTGCGGGAAGGCGCTGGGCATCGCGAGGGACGCGCGGGACATGCTGGGGGGCAACGGGATCTGCGACGAGTTCCACGTGATCCGGCACCTCATGAACCTCGAGGCTGTCAACACCTACGAGGGTACGGTGGGGAGGGGCACGGGGTTCAGGGGTTCAGGGGGTTCCTCGAGGGGTTCAGGGGGTTCCTACTGAGGTGTGGTGATCCCCGCAGGCACCCACGACATCCACGCGCTGATCCTGGGCCGCGCCATCACCGGCATCCAGGCCTTTGCCCCGGCAAAGGGGACGTAGTGGGGACACAGCAGCGCGGGCACGGCGGGGACGTGGTGGCACCGGTGGGGACCACGTCTGCTCCTCGTGGGAAGGGATGTGAGGAGATGGTGGCGCTGACCGGAGCCAGTGTCACCAACCGGACGCAGGTATCCCCAGAAGGGATGCAGTGTCACTGACAGGACCCGGTGTCACTGATGGGACCTTGTGTCACCAGCCAGGCCTCGTGTCACCAGTGGGACTCCAAATCTCGTGTCACTGGCGGGACCCGGTGTCACCAAAGCACATCCTGTGTCGTTGATGGGACCCAGCGCCACCGACCAAACCTCCTGTCACCAACGGGATCGGTGTCACCGACAGGACTCGGTGTCACTCGGGGGACCCCACTGGTGCCGGGCCCCGTGTCCGGTGCCATCTCGGTGCCTTTGCCAGCCCCGTGGCCAATAAACGGTGGGACAGCCCCTCCATGCCAGCCCTGCTCGTCAGCATTAATTAACCTGCCAGCACCCAGCTCTGCTCTCGGGGTGGGGGGTCCCAGCCCATCACAGACCCCCCACCCAGCTTTTGGGTCAGCTTCAGCCCTTTATTTGTTCCAACCACCAACAGCAACAGCAACAGCAAAGCCCTTTGGGGCCAAAATCCCGCTTTGGCTCGGCACAGCCCCACTGTCCCGTGGGTTTGGGGGGGTCCCGCTCAGGTCTGGGGGTGCCCTCAGTCCTCGGGCTGCAGGCAGAGGTCCTGATAAGCCGCCTCCACGGTGCAGCAGATGCGGCGCAGCTCCGCCTGCGCCCCCTCCACGCGCTCCAGCACCTCGCTGAGCGCCTGCAGCCGCTCCTGGATCAGCCCGTTGTGGAAGCCGTAGCGGTGGAAGAGCCGCTCCTCCAGCTGCTCCGCCAGCTCCGAGACCTGCCCGAGCGGGGCCACGGCTCGTCGCGGCGCTGGCACGGCCGCCGTCCCCGGGGCCGGGGGGCAGCTGCGCCCGCCCGCGCTGGCACCGCTCCCGGCCTGGCCCGGCCGCCGCCAGCTGCGCCCCGGTAGCCGCAGCGCCGGTCGCGGTGGCCACCGAGCGCCGGGTCAGCGCGGGCCGCAGCTGCCAGGCCGGGCCGCCATCTGCGCGGGGGCCTCGGGACCCCCACCCCCGGCCGGTTCCCCCCGGCGGGAGCGAAGTCCGGCGCGAGGGCAGCGTGGGGACAAGGGGGGGACATCGGGGGGACATCGGGGGCCGCTCGAAGCGGGGCCGGAGGCAGCTGCGGCCGCCCCCGCCGGGGCTCGCGGGGCTCCCCCCGGCCGGGCTCCGCAGCTGCCTCCACGCCCGGGCTCTGCCTCCGTTCTCCCGCCAAACCGGGCGGAATAACGCGATTCCCCGTGCCCCGGGGGGAAGGGAGGGGACCCCTCCGGGCCTACCTTCAGCAGGAGGCTGTCCCTGACGCCGCTCAGCTCCGTGTGCGCTTCCTCGCGGCCGCCGTTGAGGCGGCTGAGGACGTCCTGCACCCGCTGCTGCAGCCCCTCCACGGCGGCGTCCAGCGAGGCGAAGTACAGGGACGAGCGGGGACCCAGCGCTGGCCCCGCGCACGGCCTCGGCCGGAACACGGGACCCTCACGGAGCGGCGGGGGACAGCCCATGGACCCCACGGGGACAGGGACCCCCCCCATCGGGGCCGTGGATCACACAGGGACACGGACCCCATGGGGACAGGGTGAGGGACACTGGGGCCATGGATCCCACAGGACAGGGAGCGTGTGAGGGGCACAGACCCCCTGGGGACAGGGTGAGGGACATCAGGGCCGTGGATCACACAAGGGTGAGGGATGTCCATGCCTCATCAGGGCCATGGATCACACAGGGACACGGACCCCATGGGGACAGGGTGAGGGACATCAGGGCTGTGGATCACACAGGGACAGGGACCCCCTGTGAGGGGCACGGACCCCGTGGGGACAGAGTCAGGGACATCCCTGCCCCATCGGGGCCGTGGATCACACAGGGACAGGGACACCCCCCATCAGAGCTGTGCACCCTCTCAGGGTCACACACCACCAGGACAGGGACAGGCTCTGCCCTGTGACAGCCCTGCCAGTCCCGTTAATTGAGAATTACGGGATTCTCTACTTGAGAATTACGTTAATTCTCTAATTAACGTTGTGACTCGTGGTGACACGTGTGGCCCCCCCTCCCCGCACTGCCCGGGGTGCCGTTGCATCCCCCCTTGCTCTTTTTTCTCCACTTTTCGCTTAAATCGCGGCGCAGGGTGAGGGCGGTACCTGTCCGGCTCCTCGCCGCGGGGCTCGTCCCCACCCAGTTCGGCCGGGAAGGGGCTCTCGCCCGCCGCCGCCGCCGCCGCCGCCGCCTCCGGCTCGGGACCCTCAGGCTCCTCCCGCGACATCCCGGCCCCGAGGGGGGCTGCAGGGCAAGGACCCCCGAGTTGGGGCCGCTGGGATGGGGCTGCTACAGCCCCTGGCCCAGGCCGGGCTCCGGCGGTGGGCTGGGGGCACTAACCCGGGCTCGGGCTGGGGTCCCGGGGCTGGGCTGGGGGCACTAACCCGGGCTCGGGCCGGGGTCGGCCCGGGTCCCGGGGCTGGGCTGGGGGCACTAACCCGGGCTCGGGCCGGGGTCGTGCCGGGTCCCGGGGCTGGGCTGAGGGCACTAAGCCGGCCTCGGGCGGGGGTCCCGGGGCTGGGCTGAGGGCACTAAACTGGGCTCGGGCTGTGGTCCCGGGGCCGGGCTGATGCTCTAAGCCGGGCTCGGGCTGGGGTCCCGGGGCCGGGCTCGGGCTGTGGTCCCGGGGCTGGGCTGGGGGCACTAAGCCGGCCTCGGGCGGGGGTCCCGGGGTCGGGCTGCGGGCACTAATCCGGGCTCGGGCCGGGCTCCCGCGGTCGTGCCGGGTGCCGGTGCCAGGCTGGAGGCACTAAGCCGGGCTCGGGCCGGGCTCCCGGGGTCGTGCCGGGTGCCGGTGCCAGGCTGGAGGCACTAAGCCGGGCTCGGGCCGGGCTCCCGGGGTCGTACCGGGTGCCGCGGTGGGCTGGGGGCACTAAGCCGGGCTCGGGCCGGGCTCCCGGGGTCGTGCCGGGTGCCGGTGCCAGGCTGGAGGCACTAAGCCGGGCTCGGGCCGGGCTCCCGGGGTCGAGCCGGGTGCCGCGGTGGGCTGGGGGCACTAAGCCGGGCTCGGGCCGGGCTCCCGGGGTCGGGTTCGGGGCCGTACCTGGGACCCTCGGCCGCCCCTCACCACACCGTCCTCACGGAGCCCTGCTGGGCGGGCACCAGCGCCGCCCAATAGGCGCCCGCCATTCACACCTCGGCGCTGCTGATTGGAGCCTTAAGGGACCCCAGGGGATGATTGACATCTGCGCGGGCCAATCGCCGCGTACTAAAAGGGAAAGGCGGGAAGGTCCGGACGGTCCCGGGGGTCCCGGGCGGGTCCCGGGGGTCCTGGGCCGGTCCCGGGGGTCCTGGGCCGGTCTCAGCTTCCCCAGCGCCATGCGAGGCCACGAGGTGACAATAAACTCTCCCCACGCGGTTCCCTTCCCCAGCACACACACAAGGCACCGCAGGACACCGGGCTTTATTGGGGGCGGGGACCCCCGGGGACGGGACCCCTCCCCAAAAGGAGGGGACCCCCGGGGTCACACGTCCAGGCGGCACATGGGGCTGTCGTAGACCATCTGCAGGTTGACGCGGTGCCCCACGAGCTCCCGGATGTTGTTGATGCCGTATTTGATCATGGTGGGTCTGGGGGAGGCGGGATGGGGTGGGGGGTCAGTGGGTGGGGGGATGGGTCCACAGTGGGGTCCTCCCCCCCCACCACCAGGTGACCCCCACTCACCGCTCCAGCGAGAGCCCCCAGGCGATGACGGAGACGTTCTCGGGGAGCCCCATGGGCAGCAGCAGCTCGGGGCGGAAGACCCCCGAGTTTCCCACCTCCACCCACTTCTTCAGCCCTGGGGGGGGTTTGGGGGGCGAGGGGGGGGGCAAGCGAGGATCAGATGGGGCTCCCACAGACCCCCCTCCCCATACTGGAACCCCAGAGTGCTCCACCCGCTCCAGGGGAACTCAAGGTCAGCCCCCAGACCCCCAGCTCTAAGAGGAGCCCCCCAAGCCCCCCCCTTGCTCCAAATGGGGACCCCCGCCCTCACCCTCGTGGTAGCTGAACACCTCCATGCTGGGCTCCGTGTAGGGGTTGTAGGCGGGTTTGAAACGCAGCTGGGAGATCCCTGGGGGGGGCACACGGGCGGTCAGGGGGGCACACGGTGGGGGGTCAGAGGGGTCCGGGGTGCCCCCAGTGCCCCCCGTGTACCCAGCTTGGTGAAGAACTGCCGGAGGGTGCCCATGAGGTGGCCCAGGGTGAGCCCCCGGTCGGCCACGAGCCCCTCGACCTGGTGGAACTCGGCCAAGTGCGTCGCGTCCAGGCTCTCGTTGCGGAACACGCGGTCGATGGAGAAATATTTCACGGGGGTGAACTTCTCCTGCGGGGGGCACGGGGATGGGGGCGCAGCTGGGACCCCCGGACTGCCCCACCACTGCTCGGATCCCCCTCAAACTGCTCCGAGCTTCCTGAGCACCCCCCCTCAAACAACGCTGAGCCTCCTGAACTGCCCTGAGCACCCCGAATCCTACTGACATCCCCAACCCACATATCCCCCCCCCTAAAAAAAACCCTGTTCCCCCACATGGCTGTGCTCCCCCAGACCCTGCCAAAGCCCCCAGACCTGCCGTGCCAGCTGGAACAGGGCGCGGGCACTGGCTGACGTGGTGTGGGTCCTCAGCAGGTTCTTCCTCGCCTCCTCCACTTTCCACTCGTACCTGTACCTGGGGGGGGGGCCACAAAGGGGGTTCATGGGGGTGGGGGACACGCACGGGACCCCCCTGAATCTCCCCCCGGGGTTGGGGTCTCACCCCTGCGAGCCGTAGCCTCCCTGCGAGTGCACCTTCTTCACCTTGGAGTAGTAGCCAGGGGGCAACTGGGGGGCTTCGGCAGGGTCTGGGGGGGGGGGAAAAAGGTGAGGGGCGGGGGGGGGTCTGGAGGGCTTTGAGGGGCATTTGTGGGGGCTCAGGGGGCAGCGGGGCTTGTCAGAGGGATGTGGGGGATCAGAGGGGTGTGGGGCAGGCAGCAGTGGGTTGAGGGGCTGTGGGGTTTCTCCGAGAGATTTGGGGGATCACAGGGGTGTGGGGGGGTCCAGAAGGGTCATGGGGGGGGCCTCAGCAGGTCCCCGTGCCCCCCAGCACCCACCCAGCAGGAAGAAGGTGTCGTGCTGGTCGCGCGCCGGGTGCTGCTGCGGCTGGAAGAGCGCGTCGAAGTTCCAGAAGGAGCTCTCCACGAAGTTCTTCGTGGGCATCTCCGTGAACCTGGGGTGGGGGTGGGGCCCCCCCGTGATCCAGGACGAGGTGAGGCCTGGGGGCTGGGCCCCCTCTGAGCCCCGTTTTGTGCCCCCCCCCGCCCCCAGGGCGAGGGGAGGCCGCAGCAGATCGACAACCCCCGAGTACAGCCCCGACGCCCTGCTCTACTCCTACCACAGCTTCGGGGCCGTCGGCCTCGGCCTCTGGCAGGTGAGGAGGGGGTCCCGAGGAGCGGCAGGACCCCCCGACTCCCCCCGTCCCCACAGGTGAAGGCAGGCACCCCGAGCCCCCCAGCTCACCCCATCTCCAGGAAGATCTGGCGCAGCTCCGAGCGCACCTTGAGCAGGGGGTGCAGGTGGCCGCAGGCCGGGGGCAGCCCCAGCGAGGAGAAGTTGTAGGGTTTGAAGGGCAGCTGGCGCCAGGAGCCCCTGCAGGGCGGGCCAGGGGTCACGGCACGGCCGGGGGGTGGCCCCGGGGGGGGTCTGGGGTGGGGGTCACGTACGTGGCGATCATCTCCGGGGTCAGCTCGGTCTCCGGGCGCGCCACGGCCGTGCTGAAGGCGCTGCCCTTGCGGATCCAGTAGGACTTGAGGGTCCTGGGGGGCAGCGAGGGCGTTGGCGAGGAGCCAGACTGCCCAGCTCTCGGCTGGCTGCGTTAATTAGGGCTAATTTCATTAACGGTCGGCTTCACGGTTTTTTTATTTTAATGTTTCACCCGCACAAGTTTTACACGGAGCGTTTGATTGGGCTGTTAGATGGCTGAAATCTTGATTTTGCTGGGGTTAAGCTTGAGAAACTTCAGTACAGAAAAACCCAAAAGGGTTTGAAAACATGGGGCAGGCGGGGCCTTAAATCTGTGGCCCTTCAAGGGCTGGAAAACCAGCGGATACTGAGAAAAAAATCCTGGGCAAACGGGCATCCCCAGCCCGACAGGAGGACAACAGGAGCACCGAAGAGCGCGGATGAAAACGAAAACCGACAAAGCGACAACGCCCTAGCGCTAATTAACGAGGAGAACCGCGCAGTTCAGGAGCAGTGAGCGCTAATTTGCCTGCCCCACTCACACTTCCAGGAGCAGCTTCCTCCTCTTGAGCTCGGCGCGCTCCCGCTCGGGCAGGGAGCCCCCGGCCCTCACCTGCCCCAGGTGCTGCTGCACCGTGTCCTGCACCGAGGGCACCTGGGGGGGGGGGGGCACGGGGGGCACCCGGGGCTGGGCACAGCCCAACGGGGACCCTCGGCACCCCCCGGCTCCGGGGGGTCCCCGGGACGCTGCTGGGGGCCAGCAGACCCCTCCCCAAACGCTCCTGATTCCCAGGGACCCCCGTTCGTCCCCACCCCCCCAAGGACCCCCCTCCTTCCTGGGGACCCCCAGCCTGCTCCTGGCTTCCAGGGACCCCCGCCCGTCCCCCTCCCGGGGCATTCCCGGTAACCGGAGATCCCCAGACCCCTCCTCAGGACACTGCCTGCTCCCAGCGACCCCCAGCCATCCCCCCACCTTGGGCCACTCCCGCTCCCCGGGCCACTCCCGCTCGCCGGGGACCCCCGTGCCCCCTCCCCGGGGACCCCCGCCCGTTCCCCCGGGCCACTCACGGCGCGGAGCACGCGGGGGCCGCCGGCCGCTGCCTTATCCAGGCGCACCCACTTGTTGGCCATGGCCTTGCTGAAGCCCAAGGAGCCCCCCGGCAGCTTCTGCGGGGACACGGCGGCCGTGAGGGGCGCGGCGGCCGCCACCGGTGACGCCCTCCGGTGCCGCCGGTACCCACCATGGCCTCGCCCTGCGGCAGCCCCTCCTCGGGGAGGCTCCGGAACAGCCGCACCTCGGGGCTGCCGTCCCGCAGCACCTCCTCGCCCTCGGGGCTCAGCTCCCATCGCGTGGCCGTCCGCGCCTCCGCCTCGATCACCTGCAGCGGCACCGGGATCAGCACGGCCGGCGGCGCCCGGGGCTCCCCCGCGCCGCCGGCCCCGGCGCCCCGCACCTCGCCCAGCGCCTGGAGGCTCTTGACGGCGCCCACGAGCGTCTGGTGGTCGACGCCGAGCTGCGCGGCGGCCTCGATGCTGCAGAGCCCCCCGGGAGCCCCGGCCTGCTCCAGCCGCTCCAGGAGCCGCTCCGCCACGCTCGGCGCCATGGCCGGAAGAGAGCGCGGACCCGCCGGAAGTGATCCCGGCGAACCGGAAGTGCTCCATGGGGGTGGTGTTGGGGCATTCGCCATCTTGGGTGTGGCGCAAGCCCCGTGCCGAGCGTGGTAGGCGCCATATTGGGTGTGGCGGGGGGGGTCGCACAGGTGGCTGCGGGGGGCGCAGCGGCGTCACGGAGCTGCACGATGACGTCATGCGGCGCGAAGCGGCGCCACCGCGGACGCCAGCGGGCTGATGCGGCCCTGAGCTCCCTCAGAACAGCCCCCGGCCTGGGTCCACCTTCCTTGTGATCACACCTGCTGCCACCTCACTTAACCAATGACACCACCCCCGCGTCACGGCGCTGCATGAAGGCAAAGGCGAGCAGGAGGCTGCCCCACCCCGCGTGCCCGTCGCTCCCTCCCCACATTCCCAATTTCCCCTTAATTTCCCTCCCCCCCTCCACTCCCGGGGCCTGTCCCTTTAAGAGCGCGCGCCCCACGTGACCCCTGGAGCGAGGCGGGGGGCGGGGGGGGCGTCTCCCTCCGAACGCGTGGTCGCTCCTCATTGGCCGCCGCGCTCAGCCAATGGGAAGCGGCCATCTGGGACGCCAACGTTCGGGGGCGCCGTCGCCGCCGGCGGGCGGGCGGGCGGCCAATGGGAGAGGGCCGCGCGCGGGCTCGGGCCAATGGCAGGGCGGCGGAGGCAGGGCGAGGGGCGGTGGGGGTATAAAAGGCGGCGGCACCTCCTCCCCCCTCCGCAGTGCCGGGCGGCGCCGGGCCGGGACGGACGGAGCCAGTGTTCCCTGACCCCCGCCATGAGCCCCCTCAGCGTCCTCGCCCCCGTCCTGTTCGGAGCCCTCCTGGCGGCCGCCGGCCCCACCCAGTTCTTCCGCGAGGAGTTCGGGGATGGAGGTGAGGGAGGGGCCGCCGGGGCGGGGGTCCCTGAGGGCGGGGCCTGAGGGGGGGGCTCCTGAGGTGAAGGGGTTGGGGGGGGGGCGGTGCCTGAGGAGGCTGGGGGAGTCTGAGGGGAGGCAGGAGGATGGGAGGACCCTCTTGTGTTTCGTGAGGGGAGAGAATGGGGAGACCTTCTCGTCTTTTCTGAGGGGAGAATTAGGGGATCCTCCAGTGGTCTGTGAGGGTAGAGAATGGGAGGACCCCCTATGACTTCTAAGGGGAGAAAGGAGGAGGCCCGTTGTGTTTTCTGAGGGGAGAGAATTGAGTGACCGCCCCCCCCCCCCGCCCGCCACCACCTCCCGTGTTCTGTGAGGGGAAAATGCCGCGATCCTCCTGTGTTCTTCAAAAAAATAATGGGGGGACTTCTCTGTGTTCTGTGAAGTGAGAATGGGGCCCTCCCTCCTCCCTCCTGTGATCTCTGAGGGGGAAAAAAAAAGGAAGGGATCCTTCTGCGTTGTGTGAGGGGAGGGAATGGGGGAGCCCCGTGTGCTCGCTGAGGTGACAGGGGACGCAGGAGCCACTCCTCAGGTGTGGGCAGCGGGTGGGTGGTGGGACAGGGAGGACGAGGCTGCTGAGGAGCCTCCCTGGGCCAGGAAGCGTGGGGGGCTCAGGGTCAGCCCTGGGCAGGCAGAGCAGGTGGACAAAAGGGAAATGAGCAGGAAAAGGATTGTGAGGAACACAGCACCCACACGGAGAGGCTTCCTGGGGGACTTGGCTTTCCCCTGCAAGCCTAAAACCATCCAGCGAGCAACCTGCCCATGCCCTGAGCTCCTTGCGGGGAGGGGGCGCCACGAGGGGTTGGAGGGTGCAAGGGCCAGGCCTGGAGGAGCCGAGGGTGCTGACCCTGCCCCCTCGCAGACGCCTGGACCCGCCGGTGGGTGGAATCCAAGCACAAACCCGACTACGGGCGCTTCGTCCTCACCGCCGGCAAGTTCTACGGCGACGCCGAGAAGGACAAAGGTGAGCCGGGGCGCGTGGGGTCGCGGCAGGCGAGGGAGACCTCAGGGCTGGGGTTTTCCCCCGAACTCTCCACCGCCACGCCCCACGTCCCGCAGGGATCCAGACGAGCCAGGACGCCCGGTTCTACGCCCTGTCGTCGCGCTTCGAGCCCTTCAGCAACCGCGACAAGACGCTGGTGGTGCAGTTCACCGTGAAGCACGAGCAGAACATCGACTGTGGCGGCGGCTACGTCAAGCTCTTCCCGGCCAGCCTGAGCCAGGAGGACATGCACGGCGACTCCGAGTACAACATCATGTTTGGTGGGCGTCCCCCCCTGCCCCCCCAGCTCCCTCGGGGGTGGTCTCAGCCCCTTCCCTGATCTCCCCCATCCTCACCGCGTTCCTCCCCCTCCAGGCCCCGACATCTGCGGCCCCGGCACCAAGAAGGTGCACGTGATCTTCAACTACAAAGGGAAGAACGTGTTGATCAATAAGGACATTCGCTGCAAGGTGGGTCTGGGGAGGGGGGGGGGTTTGGGGGTTCTGCTGTCCCCTGTGGGGTGGGGGGGGGTCTGCAGCCCTGCTGAGCCCACCCCGCCCCGTGTCCCCAGGACGACGAGTTCACCCACCTGTACACGCTGGTGGTGCGGCCGGACAACACCTACGAGGTGAAGATCGACAACGCCCGCGTGGAGTCGGGGAGCCTGGAGGAGGATTGGGATTTCCTGCCCCCCAAAAAGATCAAAGACCCCGAGGCCAAGAAACCCGACGACTGGGACGAGCGGGCCAAGATCGACGACCCCGAGGACACCAAACCCGAGGTGGGGAGGGGGGCTTTGGTGGGGGGGGGGGGGATTGTGGTAGAGCCCTGATGGGATTTGGGGGGGCTGGGGGAGCTCTGAGGGCTTTTAGGGATGGTCTGGGAGTAACTTGGGGGTCTCCAGGAGCTTTGGGGGGGTCTTGTAAAAAGGTCCTGGTAGAGTAGGGGGAGAATGGGGGGGGACTGGGTAAGAGCTGGGGAGGTGAGGGGGGTCTGTGGCGCCATCCTGGGGGGTCGCAGCAGCCCCCTGGGGGTCGCAGCAGCCCCCTGAGCTCTCCTGCCCCCCTTGCAGGACTGGGACAAACCCGAGCACATCCCGGACCCCGACGCCAAGAAACCGGAGGACTGGGATGAGGAGATGGACGGGGAGTGGGAGCCCCCCGTGATCCAGAACCCCGAGTACAAGGTGAGGCCTGGGGGCTGCAGGGGGGGGCTGGGGAAGGGGCTGGGCCCCCTCTGAACCCCGTTTTGTGCCTCCCCCCAGGGCGAGTGGAGGCCGCAGCAGATCGACAACCCCGACTACAAGGGCAAGTGGGTGCACCCCGAGATCGACAACCCCGAGTACAGCCCCGACCCCCTGCTCTACTCCTACGACAGCTTCGGGGTCATCGGCCTCGACCTCTGGCAGGTGAGGGGGGGTCCCCGGGGGGGTCTCGGGGGTCCCGAGGAGCTGCAGCACCCCCTGACTCCACCCCCGTCCCCACAGGTGAAGTCAGGCACCATCTTCGACAACTTCCTGATCACCGACGACGAGAAACTGGCGGAGGAGATCGGGAACGAGACCTGGGGGGCCACCAAGGTAAGGGGGGGGACGAGTCCTGGGGGCCACCAAGGTAAGGGAGCGGCCGAGCCCCCCCCCCCCGTGACCTCCCCACCCCCTCCCGCAGGACGCAGAGAGGAAGATGAAGGAGCAGCAGGACGAGGAGCAGCGGAAGAAGCAGGAGGAGGAGGAGAAGCAGCAGAAAGAAGAGGAAGGGGACGATGAGGGCGATGGGGACGAGGAGGAGGAGGATGAGGAGGAGCCCGAGGCCGAGCCCGAGGAGGCGGAGGCGGCCCCGCGGGACGAGCTGTGAGGGCCCCGCGGCGGGCCCGTTCTGTCTCTGTGAGACCTGGACTCTTTTCTATGGGCGCCGCCGCCCGCGGGCCCGGGGAAGCCGCGACCGCGCCGGGACCGAACCGGCACGGCCGGGACCGAACCGGCACCGGGTGCCCCGCGGGGCGAGGACTCAGGACCAGCGCCGGGGGCGGGGAGGGAGCGGAGTGGGTGGGGGGGGAAGAAGCACCGGCGGTGTCGCACGGGACTGTACGGGGGTGTCGCGATCCGGTTTCTATTAAATTAACGGACGGTCCCGGCGCCGCCGCTTCCTCCTCGTTATTCTTCCTCCTCTCCCTCCCTCGCCCGCGCCATGTTGCGGCCGCCGCCATTTTGTGCCGCCGCGCGCGTCACGTGACCGCGGCCGGGCCTGGCTTTAAATCGCTCTCCCCGCGTCACGTGACGGAGGCGGCCCGCGCGCGGGATTTTTCCCGTGTCACGTGACAAGGGAAACCCCCTTCCACGCGCGCCGTTCCGTGTCACGTGACTATTAAACCACCCACACCCCACACCCCCCCCCCCCAAGCGGGAGCGAGGCGCGCGCGGGCGCCGTGACGCACTTCCGGCGCCGCGGCGGAAGCGGCGGGGCCGCCTAAGATGGCGGCGGCGTGAGTTGCATGTTGTGGGGCCGCCGGGAGGAGCCGCCGCCGCCCCGTCCCCGTCCCGCCATGGCGGTGACCGTGACGCTGAAGACGCTGCAGCAGCAAACCTTCAAGATCCGCATGGAGCCGCACGAGACGGTGAGGCCGCGGCCGGGCCCCCGCGGGGGGCGCGGGCGGGGCCGGGCCCGGAGCTCGCCCCCCTCCCCCCCCCCCCCCCCTCCCCCGCCGCCCTCACACCGCGCCTGCCCGGGGTGGGGTGGGGTGGGGTGGGGGGTCCGGTGCTTCCCGGGGCTCCTCAGGGCCGGGATGGAGCCGGGTGACGGCGGGGGGGGCGTCCCCCTGACCCCGCTTTCGGCGAGGGGGGGGAACCGAGGGGCGGCACCGAGCGGGGCGGCTCCGTGTGCTCCGGTTCCCCCGGCTTCGGGGGGCTCTGCCCTGCTTTGTGGGGGGGAACCAAGGGGGGATCTCCGTGTCCCCGGTGTGGGGAGGGGGATCTCCAGGGGGGGGCTCTGGGTGCCCCGAATCCTCATTTTGGGGAGGGGGATGTGCCGGGGGGGGGGGGGTCTGTATGTCCCCAAATCCCCATTTTGGGGAGGGGATCTGGGGGTGCGGAGCTCTGTGTCCCCCCCCAATCCCATTTTGGGGAGGGGGCTCTGGTGCCCCTAATCCTATTTTGGGGAGGGGGATTTTGGGGGGGGAGCTCTGTGTCCCCCCCAATCCCATTTTGGGGAGGGGGCTCTGTGTCCCCCCAATCCCATTTTGGGGAGGGGGCTCTCTGTGCCCCCAATCCCATTTTGGGGAGGGGGCTCTTCTTGCCCCCAATCCCATTTTTTGGGGAGGGGGCTCTCTGTGCACCCAGTCCCATTTTGGGGAGGGGGCTCTGTGTCCCCCCAATCCCATTTTGGGGAGGGGGCTCTGGTGCCCCTAATCCCATTTTGGGGAGGGGGATTTTGGGGAGGGAGCTCTGTGTCCCCCCCCAGTCCCATTTTGGGGAGGGGGCTCTGTGTGCCCCCAATCCCATTTTGGGGAGGGGGCTCTGTGTCCCCCCACACCCATTTTGGGGAGGGGGCTCTGTGTTCCCCCAATCCCATTTTGGGGAGGGGGCTCTTCTTGCCCCCAATCCCATTTTGGGGAGGGGGCTCTGTGTCCCCCCAATCCCATTTTGGGGAGGGGGATCTGCCTGGGGGGGCTCTGTCCCTGTTTGTGAAGGGGGAAACTCGAGGAGCATCCCTGGGGTGGGGGGGCTCCACCTCCCATTTTTTTGGGGGGGTGGGGGATCCCCTGTTCTTGCTCACCCCGACATCCCCCCACCTTTTTGGGGCAGCTCAGACCCCCGGGGGGATGATTTGGGGCTGGGGGGGATTATTTCGGGAAAATTCTTCAGGAACATTCCGGATTGTTGTGCCTCCCCTGTGCTGCGGGGAGGGGCGAGGGGCGAGGGGCCGGTTTTGGGGCGCGCTGAGCCCCCCGTGGCCGCAGGTGCGGGCGCTGAAGGAGAAGATCGAGGCCGAGAAGGGCAGCGAGGCTTTCCCCGTGGCCGGCCAGAAGCTGATCTACGCCGGCAAGATCCTGAGCGACGACGTGCCCATCCGCGAGTACCGCATCGACGAGAAGAACTTCGTGGTGGTCATGGTGACCAAGGTGGGGGCCCCGGGGGGTCCCGAGGCCCTGAGGGGTCTCTGAGAGGGATTTGGGGGTCCCTGTGTGGGGTCTGAGGGGTCTCAGGGACATTTGGGGGAGCCATGAGGAGTCTCTTGTGGGATTTGGGGGTCCCTGTGTGGGGTTGGGAGGGACTCGGGGATGTTTGGGGGAGCCCTGAGGGTTTTTTTGAGGGATTTGGGGGTCCCTGTGTAGTGTCTGAGGGGTCTCAGGGACATTTGGGGGAGCCATGAGGAGTCTCTTGTGGGATTTGGGGGTCCCTGTGTGGGATCTGAGGGGTCTCAGGGACATTTGGGGGAGCCCTGAGGGGTATTTTGAGGGATTTGGGGGTCCCTGTGTGGGGTTGGGAGGGACTCGGGGATGTTTGGGGGAGCCCTGAGGGGTCTTTTGAGGGATTTGGGGGTCCCTGTGTGGGATCTGAGGGGTATGGGGGTCATTTGGGGGAGCCCTGAGGGGTCTGGAGAGGGATTTTGGGGTCCTTGTGTGGGGTCGGGAGGGTCTGAGGGGTCTGGGGGTCATTTGGGGGAGCCCTAAAGGGTCCTTGGGGGGGATTTGGGGGTCCCCATTTGGGGTCTGAGGGCACTGGAGGGCAGTGGGAGACATTTTGGGGAACCCAGAGGAGTCTGGGGAGGGATTTGGGGGTCCCTGTGTGGGGTTTGGAGGATTTGGGAGACTTTTGGTGGAACCCTGAGGGGTCCTGGGGAGGGATTTGGGGGTCCCCAGGGAGGCTTGAGGGGTCCCCAGGCCCTTGGGGAGGCGTTTTTGGTGGGGGGGGTCTCAGGTGTCTCTGGAGCCCCCCAGAGTGGGCGTGGGGGTCCCAGGGGATCCCCAACCGCCCCTTTCTCCCCTGCCCAGGCCAAGTCGGCGCTGGGCTCGGCAGCCCCCGAGGCCGGAGCCCCCTCGGAGCCCCCCGCAGCCCCCCCGGGGCCCCCCCCGGCCGCCGACGCTGCCCCTCCCCCCCCGGCCGCGCCCAGCGAGGAGACCCCGGCCCAGGACCCCCCTGCCCTCGCTCTGGCTGAGCCTGCAGCTGGGTAAGGGCTCAGGAACGGGTTTGGGGGGGTCAGGAACGGGTTTGGGGGGTCAGGAACGGGTTTGGGGGGCTTAGCAATGGGTTTGGGGGGCCAGGAAAGGGTTTGGGGGGGTCAGGAAGGGGTTTGGGGGGGGTCAAGAAGGGGTTTGGGGGGGCCAGGAACAGATTTGGGGGGTCAGGAACGGGCCTGGGGGCTCCAGAAGGGGTTTGGGGGGTCGGGAAGGGGTTTGGGGGGGTCTGGAACAGGTTTGAGGGGTCAAGAATGGGTTTGGGGGGGTCAGGAATGGGTTTGGGGGGGCCATGAAAGGATTTACAGGGTCAAGGGAGGGTTTGGGGGGGGTAGAAACAGGTTTGGGGGGTCAGGAACGGGCCTGGGGGCTCCAGAAGGGGTTTGAGGGGTCAAGAAGGGGTTTGGGAGGGGGGTCAAGAAGGGGTTTGGGGGGGTCTGGAACAGGTTTGGGGGGTCAGGAATGGGTTTGGGGGGGTCACAGGGGTTTGAGAGTGTCACAGAGATTTGGGGGGCCAACAACATGTTTGGGGGGGGTGTCACAGGGGTTTGGGGGGGTCACAAAGGTTTGGGGGGGCTCACAGGAGTTTTGGGGCTGCCCTGGATCGTTTCTCCCTTGTGTTGGCAGCTCCGTTCCCCCCCCGGGCAGCTCCGGGCGCTCGGCCGACGCCGCCTCCACCCTCGGTGGGTCCTGGAGGGTTTTGGGGGTCCTGGGGGGGCTTTGGGGGGTCCTGGGTGGGATTTGGGGGTTCCCAGGGCTGGACACGGGGCTGTAACAGGGCGTTGAGGTTTGGGGACCTCGCTGTGGGACAAAAAGGGGACGTTGGGGGCGTCCCGCTTCCTGAACTTCAGGAAAACAGGGTTTGGGGCTGGGGGGGGGTCCCATCCCAACAGCTGGGGGGGGGGGTGCAGTGGTTTTGGGGTGGGGGAGGTCCCTGGGGGTCCCTCCCCGCTGACGGGGGGCGGGCGGTCCCGCAGTGACGGGCTCGGAGTACGAGACGATGCTGTCCGAGATCGTGTCCATGGGCTACGAGCGGGAGCGCGTGGTGGCCGCGCTGAGGGCCAGCTACAACAACCCCCACCGCGCCGTGGAGTACCTGCTGACGGTGAGGGGGGGTCTCAGGGGTGGCTTTGGGGCCGGGGGTGAGGGGGCGGCTCCAGCCGCGGTAATCGCGTTTGCACCGTCGGTGATCTGCCCCACCGGGGGGTCCTGGAGGGTCAGGGGGTTCAGGATGGGGGGTCCTGGGTGGTCTCAGGGGTCCTGGAGGGTCAGGGGGTTCAGGATTGGGGTCCTGGGTGGTCTCAGGGGTCATGGAGAGTCAGGGGGTTCAGGATGGGGGTCCTGGGTGGTCTCAGGGGTCATGGAAGGTCAGGGGGTTCAGGATGGGGGGTCCTGGGTGGTCTCAGGGGTCATGGAGGGGTCAGGATGGGGGTCCTGGGTGGTCTCGGGGGTCATGGAGGGTTAGGGGGTTCAGGATGGGGGTCCTGGGTGGTCTCAGGGGTCATGGAGGGTCAGGGGGTTCAGGATGGGGGGTCCTGGGTGGTCTCAGGGGTCATGGAGGGTCAGGGGGTTCAGGATGGGGGTCCTGGGTGGTCTCGGGGGTCATGGAGAATCAGGGGGTTCAGGATGGGGGTCCTGGGTGGTCTCAGGGGTCATGGAGGGTTCAGGATGGGGGTCCTGGGTGGTCTCAGGGGTCATGGAGGGTCAGGGGGTTCAGGATGGGGGGTCCTGGGTGGTCTCAGGGGTCATGGAGGGTTCAGGATGGGGGGTCCTGGGTGGTCTCAGGGGTCATGGAGGGTCAGAGGGTTCAGGATGGGGG
The DNA here is from genome assembly GCF_031753505.1 of Anomalospiza imberbis. Taxonomy (NCBI): domain Eukaryota; kingdom Metazoa; phylum Chordata; class Aves; order Passeriformes; family Viduidae; genus Anomalospiza; species Anomalospiza imberbis. The sequence goes on from NW_027100224.1 coordinate 49,770, forward strand.
TCCTGGGTGGTCTCAGGGGTCATGGAGGGTTCAGGATGGGGTTCCTGGGTGGTCTCGGGCGTCATGGAGGGTCAGGGGGTTCAGGATGGGGGTCCTGGGTGGTCTTGGGGGTGATGGAGGGTCGGGGGTCCAGGATGGGGGTCCTGGGTGGTCTCAGGGGTCATGGAGGGTTCGGGATGGGGGTCCTGGGTAGTCTCAGGGGTCATGGAGGGTTCAGGATGGGGGTCCTGGGTGGTCTCAGGGGTCATGGAGGGTCAGGGGGTTCAGGATGGGGGTCCTGGGTGGTCTCAGGGGTCATGGAGGGTTCAGGATGGGGGTCCTGGGTGGTCTCGGGGGTCATGGAGGGTTCAGGATGGGGGTCCTGGGTGGTCTCAGGGGTCATGGAAGGTTCAGGATGGGGGTCCTGGGTGGTCTCAGGGGTCATGGAGGGTCAGGGGGTCCAGGATGGGGGTCCTGGATGGTCTCAGGGGTCATGGAGGGTTCAGGATGGGGGTCCTGGGTGGTCTCAGGGGTCATGGAGGGTCGGGGGGCTCAGGATGGGGGTCCTGGGGTGCTGCTGACCCCCCCTCGCCCCCCAGGGCATCCCCGGCAGCCCCGAGCCGGAGCGCCCGCCGGTGCAGGAGTCCCGCCCGCCGGAGCAGCCCCCGCCCGAAGGTCAGTGGGTGTGGTGGGTGGGGCATGAGGGGTGGGGCTGGCTGACCACACCCTCCGAGGCTCCACCCCTTCAGTGGGTGGAGCTGAGCACTCCTAAATCACCTCAGTAATTGCTGGAAGTGTGGTGTAGGTGAATTATGCTCATTTTGGGGTGTGGCCTGCTGTAAGCCACACCCATTTTTGTGTGGTGTGTGTAAGCCACGCCCTTTTTGGGGCGGGGTCTGTGATGCTGGAGGGAGTCCATGTGGCCCCGCCCCATCCAGGTATGGTTTTGGGGGGGTGTGGCCTCACCACACCCTTTTGTGGGCGTGGCCTCACCTGCCGGCCCCGCCCGCAGGTGAGAACCCGCTGGAGTTCCTGCGGGAGCAGCCGCAGTTCCAGAACATGCGCCAGGTGATCCAGCAGAACCCGGCGCTGCTCCCGGCGCTGCTGCAGCAGCTGGGCCAGGAGAACCCCCAGCTGCTCCAGGTACCCCCGGAGCCCCTTCCCCACCAGGTACCCCCAGACCCACCCCAGGACCCCACCTGGGCTGAGCACAGCTGCGTGTTTTCCCCCAGCAAATCAGCCAGCACCAGGAGCAGTTCATCCAGATGCTGAACGAGCCGCTGGGCGAGCTGGGCGAGCTGGAGGGGGAGGTGGGAGCCATCGGGGACGAGTCCCCCCAGATGAATTACATCCAGGTGACCCCGCAGGAGAAAGAAGCCATAGAGAGGGTGAGTGGGGCACGTTTGGGGTTTGGGGTTTGGGGCGAGCACGGGGCAGAAACGTCGGTGTTTGAACCCAGAGGTAACAGTGGGGGTGGGCAGTGGCAGCAGCAGGGGTGTAATTAGCATCCAGAGTTAATTAAAGCTGATGGGAAACGTTGGTTTTAGGGCGAAGAGTGAAGGGGAAGTGGGAAATAGGGTTATTAGGGTCTGGGATCAGGAGGTGCCAGCAGTGGGATCCAGGAATAATGGGGACAGGAGATCCCATCAGTGGGATCCAGGGTTAAATGGGATCACAAGGGGCCATCAGTGGGATCCAGGATTAAATGGGATAGGAGATGACATCAGTGGGATCCAGGATTAATGGGATAGGAGATGACATCAGTGGGATCCAGGATTAAATGGGATAGGAGATCCCATCAGTGGGATCCAGGATTAAATGGGATAGGAGATGACATCAGTGGGATCCAGGAATAAATGAGATCACAAGGTACCATCAGTGGGAGCCAGGAATAAATGGGATCACAAGGCGCCAGCAGTGGGATCCAGGATTAAATGGGACAGGAGATGACATCCGTGGGATCCAGGATTAAATGGGACAGGAGATGACATCAATGGGATCCAGGATTAAATGGGATCACAAAGCGCCATCCGTGGGATCCAGGATTAATGGGACAGGAGGTGCCATCCGTGGGATCCAGGATTAAATGGGATAGGAGATGACATCCGTGGGATCCAGGGTTAACGGGGACAGGAGGTGCCATCAGTAGGGCCCGTGGTTACCGGGGTCAAGGCCCGTGCTCCCCGGGCCGGGTTTCCCGGGGCGCAGGGGCCGTTGTGGGGGCGCAGGCCCGGTTTAACCCCCGCCCGCAGCTGAAGGCGCTCGGCTTTCCCGAGAGCCTGGTGATCCAGGCCTACTTCGCCTGCGAGAAGAACGAGAACCTGGCGGCCAACTTCCTGCTCAGCCAGAACTTCGACGACGACTGAGGGACCCCCGGGCCTCCCCCCAGCCTCTGGGGGGCTCCTGCTGCCTCCGGGGGGGGCCCCCACGCCGTGTGGGGAGGGGGGGTTTGGGATGAATCCAGCCTGGGCGGGGGGGGGATGGAGACCCCCAGCCCTGCCCCCACCCCAGGAGCAGGGGGTCTCGCTGCCCTGGGGGGGGGGGAGGGGGTCTCAGCACCCACTTTCTCCTGGTCCCCCCTCCCCAAAAACAAATTCCCACCCCCCCCCCGTCCGGCCCCGGGGAAGGGAGGGTGGGGGGGTGCCGCAGATCAAGCAAAACTGGCGGCAAAGAGATTAAATGCAGAGTTTTAAACCCATTCCGGGCTCTTCTCCTTCCCTGCGGGGCGGCGCAGCAGGAGCAGCTCCGGGGTGGGCTCACGGGACGCTCCCGGCGGTCATCGGACACCGGGAGTGTCCCGGTACTACCGCGGGGGTGGTCAGGAGGTCGCCCCGGTGGGTTTTGGGGGGATCTCGTCGCCCTCCGGGGCGGCCCCGGGGAGCGGCCGCTTGGCCGCCGCCGCCTCCGCCGCGGCCAGGGCGCTCCGGGCCGCCTCCTCCCGCTCCTGCCGCCGCCGCCGCTTCTCCTCGCGCCGCCGCTGCCGCTCCAGGTCGTCCAGCAGCTCCTGGGCTCGGGCCGAGGCGCGGGCGGGGGTCCCGGGCCGCGGGAGTCCCCCCAGCCCCGCCTCGGCCAAGAGCCGCTGCCGCCGCGCCGCGTCCGCCCGCGCCCGCTCCCGCGCGGCCTCGCGCTCCCGGCGCCACGCGGCCACGCGGGCCGGCATGGCCGCCAGGCTACGAGCCACCAGCTCCTGCCTGGGGACACGGGACGCGTGGGGACGGCCCCGGGACACCGGCCCCGGGACACCGGGAGCCCACCCCCAAACCCTGCCCGGTTCTCCCGGGACCGCCGGGCGATGCTCGCCAGGCCTCACGGTCCCAGTGCTGCCCAGCCCTGCCCCAATCCCATTCCCGGAGCTCCCAGTTTGTCCCAGTCCCATTCCCGGTGCTCCCAGTTTGTCCCAGTCCCATTCCCGGTGCTCCCAGTCCTCCCCAGCCCTGCCCCAGTTCATCCCGGTGCCATTCCCGGTGCTCCCAGTTTGTCCCAGTCCCATTCCCGGTGCTCCCAGTTTGTCCCAGTCCCATTCCCGGTGCTCCCAGTCCTGCCCAGCCCTGTCCCAGTCCATCCCGGTGCCATTCCCGGTGCTCCCAGTTTGTCCTAGTCCCATTCCCGGTGCTCCCAGTACATCCCGGTCCCATTCCCGGTGCTCCCAGTCCTGCCCAGCCCTGTCCCAGTTCATCCCGGTCCCATTCCCGGTGTTCCCAGTTTGTCCCAGTCCCATTCCCGGTGCTCCCAGTCCTCCCCATCCCTGTCCCAGTTCATCCCGGTCCCATTCCCGGTGCTCCCAGTTCGTCCCAGTCCCATTCCCGGTGCTCCCAGTCCTCCCCAGCCCTGCCCCAGTTCATCCCGGTGCCATTCCCGGTGCTCCCAGTTTGTCCTAGTCCCATTCCCGGTGCTCCCAGTTCGTCCCAGTCCCATTCCGGTGCTTCCAGTTCATCCCGGTCCCATTCCCGGTGCTCCCAGTCCTCCCCATCCCTGTCCCAGTTCATCCCGGTCCCATTCCTGGTGCTCCCAGTTTGTCCTAGTCCCATTCCCGGTGCTCCCAGTTCGTCCCAGTCCCATTCCCGGTGCTCCCAGTTTGTCCCAGTCCCATTCCCGGTGCTTCCAGTACATCCCGGTCCCATTCCCGGTGCTCCCAGTCCGTCCCAGTCCCATTCCCGGTGCTCCCAGTTTATCCCAGTCCCATTCCCGGTGCTTCCAGTACATCCCGGTCCCATTCCCGGTGCTCCCAGTCCTGCCCAGCCCTGTCCCAGTTCATCCCGGTCCCATTCCCGGTGCTCCCAGTTCGTCCCAGTCCCATTCCCGGTGCTCCCAGTTTGTCCCAGTCCCATTCCCGGTGCTCCCAGTTCGTCCCAGTCCCATTCCCGGTGCTCCCAGTTCGTCCCAGTCCCATTCCCGGTGCTCCCAGTCCCACCTCTCCTTCCTCCGCCGCGCCTCCTCCCGCTCCCGCTGATCCAGCACGGCCTCCACATCCCGGAGCGGCGGGTCCCACTCGCGCTCCTCCGCCTCCGCCTCCCGCAGCTGCTCCGGGCTCGGCCAGAGCCGCCACACCGGCACCCCCGACGCCTCCCCGAGCCGCCCGAACCGCCGCGCGGCCGCCCGCAGGTCATCGGGGTCGGCGGGGGCCGGGCCCGGCCGGCGGCGCAGCGGATCCGCCCGGTAGGGCCGCGCCGGGACCGGAACCGGCCCCGGGAGCCGGGACCGGGCCGGGCCCAGCGCCAGCAGCGCCCGCCGCAAGGGCGCCGCCATGTTGAGCGCGCGCCGGAAGTGACGTCAAAGCGGCGGAAGGCGCCGGCCGAAGGGGCGGGGCGGGGTCTGAGCTGTGGGTGGAGCCGTGGGCGTGGTTACCGGGCTGGGGGCGGAGCGTTGGGACGGGGGTCCCGGGGGGTCCCGGGGGGTCCCGGGTCCCTTCCGGGCCCGGCTCAGCCCGGGGCACTTCAGGGGACCTCGGGGGTGCCGGGGGGGCCCTGAGAGCAGCGTCCGGGGTGGGCTCGGTGGGACCGGGGAGCACCGGGGGCTCCTCCCGGGGGTCCCGGCAGGGTCTGGGGGGACTCCGCGGGGGAATGCGGCTCCTCCGGGGGGCAGCTGCCGCCCCGGAACGGCACCGGGGGGGGCCGGGGCCGCGCTGCCAGCGACCCTCGGCTCCTCCCCGTGGGGGGGGGGGCTGGGCTGGGGGCGGAACCCCCCAAACCCCCCCCCGCCAAACCCCCCCTAAACCCCCCCAAACCTTTTCAGCCGCCGCCAAGACCGGGGCTGTTGCCAAGCGCCGGGCGCCGTTAACCCCTCCGTGCCCGCCGCCCGCCCCGCGGGCCCCCCCCATCACCGTGAACATCCCCCCCCCCCCCCGCAATCACCGGGAACCCCCCCCCACCACCACCGGGATCCCCCCCGGCGGGAGGGGGTAACGGGAGCGGGGGCCGGGGTTACCGGGGGGGGTCTGCCGGCGGCGGGGCCGCTCCTCGCGGGGCCCCCCGGACCGCCGGGCCCCCCCCCGCCCGCGCTGGCGGGAGCCGCCGGGGCCCGCGGAAGGGGGGGGAGCCCTAATGGCTTCCAGGCCTCGGCAGCCGCCGAAAATCTGCCGCCAAGCCGAGCCAAAATCCCCCGAAATCGCCCCAAAAGCTTCCCTGGGCCTCCCCCGCGGCGGGGGGGGGTCCGATGGGCTGCGCCCCCCCGCCCTCCGCGGCACTCGGGGGTCCCGATTTCCCCCTCCGCCGGTGGAACCGGGGCCCCTGAGCCGGGCCACCCGGAGGGGCCCCGTTTCGGGGCGGTTTTGCCCGGTTTTGGGGGTTCTGCCGTTCCCGCATTGGAGCCCCCAGCCCCAATTTCCTCGGGGGGGGGGGGGGGGGGGCCTTGCCCCGGGACACCTGTGTCCCCCTCCCCCGCGTCCCCGGGGCTGGCAGGTGACACGCTGCGGTGTCACGACGTGCCCGAGGCGTGTCGCGACAAGCCGAGGCGCTGCCCCGCGCGTCGCGACCCGCGCGGGCGCCGTCCCGCCGCCCCCGCCCCGCTCCATCTGCGGCCGCAGCCGGTGACGGCGGCACATCTGGCGCGAGGGTCCCCGAGCAGCTGGTGGCGACGGGGGTGGGGGGGACACCGGGGGACACCGGGGGGCACCGGGGGGCTCGGAGACACGCGCACGCCGGCGACACGCGCGGGCTCCTGTCCGCTCTGCCGCCCCGTCCTGTCCCCGGTGTCCCCTCCCGGTGCCCGGCGGGGCGGGGGTTTCGTCCTCCCGTGTCCCCCGTGTCCCCCGCAGGGTGGCAGGGCCACCTCCCCCCCCCCCCCGCCGTGGCACCGGCCCAGCGCGGGGTGGGGACACAGCTGTGCCACCCGCGGGGACACGGGGGGGCGGGGGGCGCGACAGCCCCCCCAGACACTCGCGGGGTCCCCTCCCCTGTCCCCGAGGCCGTGTCCCCTCGTGCCACCCCGCGGTGCCGGCGGCGGCGGCGGCTCCGGCAGCGAAGGGGTGACAGCGGCGGTGGCGGCGGTGCCAGCGCTGGCACCGGGTGGTGACAGATGGCGGAGGGACGCGGCCGCAGCCGGAATGACAGATGAGGCTCCGCCGTCACCGCCGCTGCCATCGCCACTGTCACTGTCACTGCCATCGCCGTGTCAGTGCCAGAGTCACCCGCAGCGCCGTGGCACTGGCAGTGCCACCACCCTGTCACTGTCAGTGTCACCCACACCACCATGGCACTGTCACGGCCACTGCCATCACCGTGTCACTGCCACCACCGTGTCCCTGCCACCACCGTGTCACTGTCAGTGTCACCCACACCACCATGGCACTGTCACCGCCACTGCCACCACCGTGTCACTGCCACCACCCTGTCACTGTCAGTGTCATCCGCACCACCATGGCACTGTCACCGGCACTGCCATCACCGTGTCACTGTCACTGCCACTGCCACCACCGTGTCACTGTTACTGTCAGTGTCACCCACACCACCATGGCACTGTCACCGCCACTGCCATCACCGTGTCACTGCCATCACCGTGTCACTGTCACTGTCAGTGTCACCCGCACCATCATGGCACTGTCACCGCCATTGCCATCACCATGTCACTGTCACCGCCACTGCCACCACCATGTCACTGCCACCACTGTGTCACTGTCACTGTCAGTGTCACCCACACCACCATGGCACTGTCACCGCCACTGCCATCACCATGTCACTGCCATCACCGTGTCACTGTCACTGTCAGTGTCACCCGCACCATCATGGCACTGTCACTGCCACTGCCACCACCATGCCACTGCCACCACCGTGTCACTGCCACCACCGTGTCACTGCCAGTGTCACCCGCACCGCAATGGCACTGTCCCCGTCACCGCCCCACGGCACTGTCCCTGCGGCTGTCACTGGCACTGTCGTGACACTGGCGCTGGCAGCGGACCTGTCATTGTCCTGGCACTGCCGCTGTCCCCAGCGCTGCCGTGGCCACCGCACCGTGCCACCTCCAGCGCTGCCACCGCCGCTGTCACTGTCACCGGTGGGGCCCTGCCGGGGCTCCCGGCCCTGCGGGGTCCCAGCGATGGTGGCACAGGGCTGCAGAGGGGGTGGCGGCCACCCCGTGTCCCCCCGTATGTCCCTGGTGTCCCCCCCGTGTCCCCGCGTGTCCCCTCGCGTCCCCCACTCTCCATCCCGACATGGGCGTGGCCTTTGGATCAATGGGCGTGTCACCGGAGGGAAGGGGCGGTTCCAATCCGGTTGTGGGCGTGTCCTCGGCCTCAGGGGCGTGTCCATAGGGAGGCGTGGCCACCGGGGTGGGCGTGGCCGGCGCGCGCTTCCCGCGGCAAAAGTGCGGCGGGCGCCAACTTCGGGCAAAACTTTCCCCGCGCGCCGCCGGCACCGGGACCCCCGGGACCCCCCGGCACCCCCCGGACCCCCGGAGCCCCCCGCCATGCCCCGCCGCGGCTGACACCGCCGCCATGTACTCCCCGTATTGCCTCACCCAGGTACGGCCGGGCCGGGGGGGCCGGGACCGGGAGGCGCCCGGTAACGGCGGGGGTGGTGGGGGGGGGACACACGGCTGCGATCGGCTGTTGCCCCCTAAAATGGGGCGTCATGGGTGGGGTTGCGACCCCTCCGCGGGCGACGGTACCTCCCGGGGCAGCGGCGGCAGCGGAGACCGAGATGGGGCCGGTCCGGGGCTGCCGTCCCGGAGCGGCCCCGGTCGGCTCCACGGTGCGGGGGCTCTCGGTTCCGCGGCGATGCGGAGCGGATCTGAGCCCCGGGACGCTCGGTGCCGCCGCGGATCCCCGTTGCCGCCGGGGTCCCTGCGGGAGGCGCGGCGGGTTCGGTGCGGGACCCCGGGGACGGGGCCGCCGGTGCCACGGGGGGTTTCGCGTCCCCGACACCGCCGGGACGGGCGGGACCCCGGCCCCGGAGCGGGGTTTTGGCGCCGGCACCCGTCAGAGCGCGACCCGGAGGCTCCGGGGGCGCCTTCGGGGGCTGGACGAGGGCGAAGCCCCCCGGGGGCACCGAGTCCGGGGGGCGCCGCGTTCTGGGGGGGCTGCGGGGCGATCCCGGCGGGCCGTGGGGCCGGGGGGGTGCCGTGAGCCCGCTTCTGCGGGGGGAGGAGCAACAGCGGCCGCTTCTCGGGGAGGGCACAACTCGGGGGCTGAGGCGCGGGGGTCCCCGTAGGAGTCCGTGCCCCCCTGCGCTGTCCCGGGACGCCCCCGGTGTCCCCCCCAGCGCGGTTGGCGGGGCGGCCCGGCCGCCCCCGCCGGGCGTTGCTGTTGCCCCCCCCTCCCCGCCCCGCCGGCGTTGCCCTTTTCTCCCGCTTTTCGGGGCGGTTTTGGCGGCCGGTTGCGTCTGGGCCGGCGGCCAGCGGCGCTTCTCGCAGCTTCGGCGCCCGCCCCGCACACGCGTGTGCACGCGCCAGGGACACGCCAGCGCACACGCGTGTGCCCCGGCCCGCACACGCCGCGGCCCGCCCGTGCCCGCGCACACGCGCGTGCCCCGCGGCCCCGGCCCCGCGTCGGGCACACGCGGGTGCGGGCCGGTGCCGCCCTGCAGCCGCTCCGGGGCGGGTTTGGGCCGGTGCCACCGGGCGGATTTCGGGCGCTGGGTTGCACCGGGAGCGCCCGGAGCGGCCTGCGGGACAAGCGGGCACGGGCTGGCCTTGGTGCAGCACCGGCCGGTGTCCTCCCGGTGTCCCCTGGTGGCCTGGCAGCGGCTCTGGCCTCCTTGGGGACACCTCGGGCTCTGGCTGTCGGTGCCACGGCTGCTCCCCCTGCATCCCCTCCCGTGTCCCTTCGTGTCCCCTCCGTGTTCCCCCCAGGGCCCACTGTGTCCCTCTGCATCCCCCCCGTGTCGCTTTGTGTCCCCCCCGTGTCCCCTCCCCCGCCACACAGAGCCACCCCCTGCCCGTCCCTGTCACTGCCACCATCCCGGCATCCCCAGTGCTGTCACCACCGGGGTGACCCGTGCGGTGGGGACAGCCCCAGCCCTCTGCCGGTGCCCCGGTGGCCAAGCCCGTCACCGGCCCTTGGCTGCGGTGCAGGGCTGGCAGGAGCCGCGCGTGGCACAGGTGTGACACGCACGCGTATGAAAAGCTACAGCCGTGACACGCGTGTGACAGGACACAGGTGTGACACACGCGTGTGACAGGGCGCAGGTGTGACACACGCGTGTGACAGGGCGCAGGTGTGACACACGTGTGTGACAGGCCGTGACAATCGAGGGACAGGGCACAGGTGTGACGAGGACGGAGGCAGCACACGCGTGTGTCACGCGCTGGCGTGTCACGGCGTGCGCACGCGGCAGCCGTGCCGGTGACACGCGCGGGTGACACCCGGGCGTGTGGCACCTCCCGGCCGCGTGCCAGGCCCGGTGCCCCCCGTGCTGTGGCTGATGCAATCGGGGCAGGGGGAGGCACCGCCATCCCGCCCCGCGCGGGGCCGTGGCGGGTGCCACGCGCGGGGCACACACCGGGGGGGACACGCACCGCCGGGGGGGGGGGGAGACACACCGGGGGGGGGGGACGCGTGGCTTTGTGCGTGACCCCCGGGCACGCGTGGCTCCGCGCGTGGCCGCCCGGCGCTGCCGCACCCCCGTGTCGCGGTGCCGTGCTCAGCCCCCTCCCCGTTTCACCCCCCCCTCCCCGTGTCCCCCCGTGTCCCCCCGGTCGCTGGCGGCATCAATAATGGAGGAGCCCTTGGCCGGGCCGGGGGGGCCCTGAATTATTGATGGGCCACAAAAAGCTTTCTTGGACGCCGCAGCACCGCGGGGCCCCCCCCGGCCCAGGCTGGCACCGGGCCACGGTGGGGGCCGGGCCGCGGGGTCCGCGCCGGGGCGGGAGCGGGGCCGGGGCTGCGGGGAACGCCCGGAGCGGCCCGGAACGGCCGCGGTCCCGCCGTGCCAAACCGCGGCGATCGCCCCGCGCGCCGCGGCACCGCCCGGAGCCGCCGTCGGTGCCCCCGCGGAGCCGCTCGGGACCCCCCCGGCACGGCCCGGATGCCGGGGTCCCGGCTCGGAGCGCGGGGAAGGGGGGGGCGGATGCCCGGGTTCCCCTCGAGCCGCCCGGACGCCTGGATGCTCCACGTGGCTGCGGGCAGGGCCGGGCGGGCGCTTCCTCTGCGCGGCCCGCGGGCCCCCCCCCGAATGCCGGGGCCCCCCCCTCCGAGTGCCGCGGTCCCCCTCCAATGCCAGACACCCCTGCCCATGCCAGGGTGCCCCCCCCAAACGCCCGGGTCTCCCCTTCTCGGCTGCCTGGTCCCCTGCCAGAACCATCCGGCACGTTCTCTCCGAGGCCACCTGGATGCCAAGGTGCCCCCCGGACACCGGGGTCCCTCGTGGACCCCCCTCGCTCCCCGCTCGGGGGTCCAGGACACCCCTCACTCGCTCCCACCCCCCTCGGCTGCCCTCCTCCCCCCCTCCCCACACACGGGAGGGTCTTGGCAGCGGCGTCAGGGGCCGCCGGGGGGATTTTTGGCGGCAATTCCGGCTGTTTCGGGCTGTTTTCTCTCGCGGCGAAGCCGAGGGCCGGGGGGAGCTGGCAGCGGCGCGGGAGGGCGGGCGCTGCCGGGGCGGGGGGGCTGGTGGTGGGGGGAGAGGTTGGTTGGTTTGGTTTTTTTTTTTTTTTTCCCTTCTTTTTATTTTTTTCCCCCTTTTTTTTTTTTTTTTTTTTTGTCTTTTTTTCCCTCTTTTCTGTTTTTTCTGGGCTTTTCCCTCCCGATCCGGCGCCGCCCCCCCTGCCGCCGCGCTGGCGCTCTGCCGGGCGCTCGCAGCTGCGGACGCGGCGACGTGGCTTCGCCCGAGACTGCGGCTCAATGCGGGGCCGGCGCAGCCAATGGCAGCTCCGCGGCACCGCCGCCGGACCCCGCCTCGGCACCGACCCCCGCGCCCGCCCCGGGACCCCGGCCCGGCCGTCGACCGCGGCGGCCGCGCACGGCCCCGGGCCCGAGGCTCCGGATCCTTCCGCGGCGGCCGGCGTCGCGCCAGGCCGGGGCGGGGAGGGGTCCCACGTGTCCGGGAGGGGTCCCAGGCGTTGAGGAGGGGACCAGGTGTGCGGGCGGTGTCACCGGGCCCGGTGGCTCTTTGTCTGTGCCGAGGCTTTGGTGGGGACGGAGGCGTTCAGGCCGCTGAGCCCCGTCGCCTGAGCCGGCCTGACCGCCACCGTGCCCGCCCTGGCGGTCACTCCGGTGTCCAGAGGGGTCACTCCGGTGTCCAGAGGGGTCACTCAGGTGTCCAGGAGGGGTCCCAGGTGTCCGGGAGTGGTCCCAGGTGTCCCAAAGCCCCCCCTGCACTGAGCGGATGCTGCTGGGCCTGGCCCTGGGGTCCTGTGCAGCCGCCAGGGAGGGATCCCGGGCCCGGGGGGGGCCAACCACCGTCCTCAGCCCCCCCAGGAAAACCTCCCCGCTGCGGCTTTGGGCTGAAAACCGCGAGGTTTGGGGCTGGGCGGGAGCCGCTGCCCAGGCCCGCTGCCGAAACGCCCAAATTTTGGTTTCTTTCCTTTGCACAGAGGGATTTAATTACCGGGGGGGGGGAAGGGGGGGGGAAAGTGTTGGCTCCGAGCACCGCGTCCGGGATTTTGGGGGCAGAAACGTCGGGTTTGGGCCATTCCGTGCTGGGGCCGCCACGGGGCTGGGGCAGGCGGCCAAATCCGGGGCCTTCCCGCGCCGGTGGCGGGGGCGGCGGGGGAGCGGGACCCCTGGGACCCCCCCCCCGGCCCCAGAGGCGTCCTCGCCCGACCCTTTTTGCGCGAGGGTTTTTGCACGAGGGCTCTGCACGAGCACGAGGGGCCGCAACCGGACCCGACCCCCCCCCCCACACACACCCACCCACCCCCCCAGCCCTCCACCTTCCCCCCGAGCGCGGGGGATTTTTGGGGCGAATCCGCGCGGTTTTGGCGAAGCCCCCCGGGGGTCTCAGCCCTCCCCACCCCCCCCACCGGAGGGTTCCCCTCCCCTCCCCTCCCCTCCCCCCCCACCCCGGGGTCCCCCCGTTGCACGCGCGGGGCACACTCCCCCCCCCCCCCCCCGCCAAGTCCCGTTCGGGCCACGCCTCCTTGTGTCAAACCACGCCCCCAGGCCACGCCCCCTCCGTCCCGGCCAATGGGGAGGCCGCTCCCCCCGCGCGCTGCGCTCCCATTGGTTGCGGCCGCTCCGGTCCCGGTGCCAAAAAGGGGCCGCGGCGGCTCCGCGCGCTCCGCGCCCGCGGCGGCGGCGGCTCCGGGACCCCCCGACAGGGACACCCCCTCCCCCTCCAAAAAACCGGGACCCCTGCCCACACACACGCACACACACACACGCACACCGGCAGGGACACCCCGACACCGGGAACCCCGCACCGGGATCCCCCCATCGCCGGTAACCGGGACCCCGCGGCGGCTGCGCTGTCCCGCCAGCCAGGACCCCGCTCCTCCATCCCGCGGTTACCGGGATCCCTGACACCTGAGCGTTCCCCCCGAACGGTCCGCACCCCCGGACCCGCCCCCCATTCCCGGTAGTCCCCGTTAATCCCTCCCCCCCCCCTCCGTTTGCGCCCCCCGTTCCCGTCTGTCGCCCCCGGTTCTGCCCCGCCGGGGCCCGACTGGCAGCTGCCTACGGCCGGGATGAGCCGCCGCGATGGTACGGACGGGACGGGCTGGGAGCGGCGGGGCCGGGCCGGGTACCGGGGACAGGCACCGGCGGTAGCGGGATTGCGACAGCGGCCGGGATGGGGCCGGGGAGCGGCGGCACCGGGGAGCGGGGAGAAGGGATGGGAAGCGGAGGCGCTGGCGGTGCAGGCAGGGGACGGAGGTGGCACCGGGGACTGCTGGGGACGGAGATCGGTGGCACCGGCGTTGGGGTTGGCAGCAGGGACCACGCTGGGGATGGGGACCGGGGCGGCCGAGCCCCGACAGCAGCGGCAGCATCACCGGGAGCCGGACGGGGACGAGCGGAGAGGGACGGGGCTGTGGTGACACGGGCACCGGGATGTGGCAGTCCCCAAGACAGGGCTGTGGCGGCACCGGGGACGGGGCTGTGGTGGCACCGGGGACGGGGCTGTGGTGACATGAGGGTCGGGGCTGCGGTGACACCGGGGACGGGGCTGTGGCAGTACCGGGGATGAGGCTGCACTGACACCGGGGTTGAGAATGCTGTGGTGGCACCGGGGACGGAGCTGTGCCAGTACCGGGGACAGGGACCGGACTGGGACAGGCTCAGCCGTCCCTGCTCCAGCCACACGGGAGCCCCGCGGGACCGGGAGCCGCCTCTTCCCCGGAGCCACCCGGGCACCGGGAACCCGGCGCATCCCCGCGGGGCCACGACTGCCGGGATCCCCCACGGGGCTGGGGCTGCCGGGGTCCCCCGTGGGGCCAGATCCCACATCTCCGGTGCCCAGGGGACGGCGGCGGGGACGGGAACGGCGCGGCTGGTGCCCGGCGGGGCTCTGGACGCCCCGCGGCCGCCAGCCCAGCCCGTGCCTGTGCCCTCCCGTGCAGGATGAGTTCCACCCCTTCATCGAGGCGCTGCTGCCCCACGTCCGGGCCTTCTCCTACACCTGGTTCAACCTCCAGGCCCGCAAGCGCAAGTACTTCAAGAAGCACGAGAAGCGGATGTCCAAGGAGGAGGAACGCGCCGTCAAGGACGAGCTGCTGGGCGAGAAGCCGGAGGTCAAGCAGAAATGGGCCTCGCGCCTCCTGGCCAAGCTGCGCAAGGACATCCGGCCCGAGTGCCGCGAGGACTTCGTGCTGTCCGTCACCGGCAAGAAGGCGCCGTGCTGCGTGCTCTCCAACCCCGACCAGAAGGGCAAGATCCGCCGCATCGACTGCCTGCGCCAGGCCGACAAGGTGTGGCGCCTGGACCTGGTGATGGTCATCCTCTTCAAGGGCGTCCCGCTGGAGAGCACCGACGGCGAGCGCCTGGCCAAGGCGCCCCAGTGCGCCAGCCCCGGCCTCTGCGTGCAGCCCCACCACATCGGCGTCACCATCAAGGAGCTCGACCTCTACCTGGCCTATTTCGTCCACGCGCCAGGTGAGTGCGGCCGCCGCGGCGACGGCGCCAAACCCCGGCTGCTGCGGGCACGGTGCCCGTCCCCGTCCCATGTCCCGCTGCCTCACCGGGGGGGGTCTGCACGGCCGCCCGCAGCCCCCACCGGGATCCCCGGCCCCACCTGGGGCGTCCCCGGGCGGCCTCGCTCGCACAAAGCCGCGCCGAGTGCCAACGCACGCGCCGCGCGCCCGGCGCCGCGTGCCAAGCCCGCGTGCCAGGATGGGCACCGGGAGCGGGGCTGGGATTGGCACCGGGAGGGGCACGGGGCCATGCCGGGCTCCGGGATCCGTGCCGCGGGCGCCGGTGGGCGGCAGGGGCGTGCAAAGCCCCCGCGTCCCCTGTGCCCGGGGGTCCCGGTGCCACGCACGGGTTGGGGGGGTCACACCCGTGTGCACACGCAGCCGAGGAGGGGGGCACACGCATGGGAACGTGGTGGGGACACCCCGTTTTCTGTGTTTGGGGGTACCCCAGCCCGGCCGCTCGCCCTCCCCGTCGCTCCGGCTGCAGCCAGGGGGAATTTTGGGGCTGCACCGAGGGGGTTTGGGGTCTCTCTGGCGCCGCCGGGCGCCTCCGTCCTTCCCGGGCGCTGGGGGCCAGGAGCCGCTCCGGGGGTGCGCATCCTGCCCCCCTCCCCAAATCCCCCTCCACGCCTGCACACCAGACCCTTCACACCCACGGGGGGGGGGGGGGGTCCCGTGCCCCCCTGGACCCCCCCGCACCCCCCAGCTCCCCCCCCCCGGCCCAGCTGCCGGGGCTCAAATCCCCCAAACGCTGCTCCCACCCGGCGCCGCCAAAATGGCCCCGGTTGGCACCGTGCCCCCGTGCGCGGCACGAGGCCCCGCGAGCAGCCCCGGCCCCCCCCCCCCGGCAGCCCCCCCGCGCCCCCCGCCCCCTCCCCACGCCGGGGGCCCTTTGGCTGCCGCGGGCCGGGGGGGGGGCTCGGTGCCAACCCCCCCCTTGCGCGTAAGATGGCGGCGTTTGTTGGCACCCGAAACGCTCTGCGGCACCGCGGCCCCGCGCCGGGACCCTCACGCTGCGGGGACCCCCCCCCCCCCCGGCCCCGGCGCCGGGACCCCCGTGCCGCGGTGTGTCACACCCCCCCACCCCCCGCCAGCACCACAGCCCCCCCGGGCACCCCCAGCCTGGGCCTGGCCCCCCCGCACCTGCCCCTGGCACACCCACGTGCCCCGGGGGACACCTGGGGACATCGGGGTCCCCTTCCCCACCGGGGGGGCCCAGGTTCGCTCTGGGGGGGCGGCTCTCAGGGGGCTGCAGAGCCTGGGGGGACACGCGGGGAGTGGGGGGGACATGAGGACAGGGGTGAGGCGGGGGCTGCAGGCAGCTCGGGGTGGGTCGGGGTCCTTGGGGGGGGGCGGGGGGTTCCAGGTGCGCTGCGGGGGCTGCCCAGGTGCCGGTTCCCCCCCTCGGCGTGGGGGACGCAGGTGCGGGGGGTGGTGGGGGGGGGACACACCCCCGGGGGGGTGGGGGGCGCAGCTGCCCAGCAGCACCTGCACCCCCCCTCCCCAACATGCGGGCGGGGGCCTGGGGGGCTCTGGGTCTGGGGGGGTGAGGAAGGAGGGGGTGCAGGGACCCCCCCCCCCCCTCGGTGGCTCTGGAGGGGTCTGGGGGCTGGGGGAGGACCCGGCGTGGGGGATGAGGGGTGAGGGGAGCGTGGGGTGGTCGAGGGGGTCCGGCACGCTCCCGCCACGCGCGCCTCATCCCCCCCCCCACCCCTGCCGAGGTCGTGACCCCGCGCGTGCCCCAGTGACCCCTGACCCCCCCCGCGGGGTGACACGGCGGGGTCACGACCGGGGCGGGGGGGGGGGGGGCTGCCGTCCCCCTGCCCTTCCCCCATGGACGGCTCAGTGCCCTCCCGGTGTGTCGGGGGGGGGGGGGGCAAACAAAGCCCCACGCCCCCCTGGGGGGGGGGGGGGCCACTGTGGGACCCCCCCCACAGCAGTCCGGGCTGGGGGGGGCGCGGGGTGGGGGTGACACCCCTTCCCACGGGATGGGGGTCCCGGGGGGGTTTCCCAGGTGTGGGGGGCAGATGGGGGGACACCGGGGCGGGCCGGACCGGGGTGTGTGTGTGTGGGGGGGGGGGGAACCCAGGCGTCCGGGTGCCCCCCCCCGCTCGGCACAGACAATGGGCGCTTTGTTGGCGCTGCCCGTTGGCGGGGGGCCAGCGCATTCCTGGCCCCCGGCCCGGCCCCACGGCGGCCCCCGGCCCCCCCCCCCCGGCCCGGCCCCCTGCCAGCCCCGACCCCCCCCCCCCCCCGGCCGCCAGCGCCGGCTGCGCCCCCCCCCCCCCATCACCTGCCCGAGGGGTGCGCGGCCACCGGGGTTCCCTCGGGGGTGCGGGGAGGGGGGGGACACCCCCACACCTGGGTCCTGCCCGGGCTCGGGGTGGGGGGAGCGGCCGGCGGGGCCCCCCCGGGGGGGGGGCTGCGGGCGCTGGCGAGGTCCCGGCGGGCGCTCACCTCGAACGACCCCGCGGGAACAACGGGCCCTTGAGCGCCGGCACCGGCGGCGGGGCCGCCCCTCCCCCGGGGCATCGCGGGGTTCCCGGGGGTCGGGGGGGACGCGCTGGGAGGGGGGGGGGACACCCCCGCGTCCGCGTCTGACCCCGTTTCTTCGCAACTCCCCCCCGCCCCTCACCGCCATCCCCCCAGATTCCGGACAATCCGACAGCTCCAACCCCCAGGGAGACGCGGACATCAAACCACTGCCCAACGGTGGGTGCCCCCCGGTGTCCCCCCGGTGTCCCCGCGGTGTCGCCTGCCCCCACTGTGCCCTCTGTGCCACCCCCCACCCCGTGTGTTCACTGTCACTGCGGTGTTCCGTCCGTGCCCCCCCCCCCCTCAGTGTCCCCCCGTGTCCCTCCTGTGTCGAGTCCCCCTGCGGTGTCCCCAGTGCCCCTCCTGGCCCCCGCCATGTCCCCCCCGTGGCCGCCGTGTCCGGTCACCCCGAGTGACCCCGGTGTCGTCCCCCGCCGTGTCCCCAGGGCACCTGACCTTCCAGGACTGCTTCGTGACCTCGGGGGTCTGGAACGTGACGGAGCTGGTGAGGGTGTCCCAGAGTAAGTGGGGACACGGCGAGGGGGCTCCGGGCCGGGGGACACCGGGGGGACACCGGGGGGTGGGGGGACACGGGGAGGGGACAGAGCCTGGGATGGCACAGGGGGGATGGGGGATGGGAGGACACAGGAGCTGGGGGGGGGACACGGGGGGACCGGAAGGGTGGGGGTGGCCCTGCGTGGGTCCCCCACGTGCCCCCCGCCCCGTGTCCCCCCAGCCCCCGTGGCCACGGCGTCGGGCCCCAACTTCTCGCTGGCTGACCTGGAGAGCCCGGGGGGCTACTACAACATCAGCCCCGTCGCCCTCGGCCGCCGGCCCCTGGGGCCCCCCACCGCCAGGTACCGGGACCCCCGACCCCCTGCCACCCCCAGGGCCCCTCTTTGGGGGTGCTCCCCTCCCCAGGGGCTCTCCATCCCCCCAGGACCACCCGGACACCCCCAGCCCTTGGGGTCTGGACGTTCTCCCTCGCACCCCACAAAGCCCTTGGATCCCCAAAACCTGCCCGGGCCCCCCCATTTGGGGATTTACCCTTAACCCCTGGGATTTGGGGGCTCTCCTTCACCTCCCACAAGCACCTGGGACCCCCCTCTTGACCCCTCCGGACACCGTGGGGGGGGTGGGGCTGGGACCCCTGGGTTCCCCTGGGCGCTTCGTGGGGTGACACCCCCGAGCCCGGAGGTGACACCCCTGTCCCCACAGCGGCCCGAAGCGCCCCAAGGCGCTGGACGAGGGGGACCTGGAGGGTCCCGGGGACGACGTCTTCTACCCCGGGCCGGGGCGGTCCCCAGCCCCCGGCAGCAGCCAGGGGCCCTGGGGGGGGGACGTTGACACCGGTGGGTGAGGCCCGGGGGGCTTTGGGGGCACGGGTGCCTTTTGGGAGGGGGGGGGACACGGGGTGGGGGGGAGGCACGGAGGGGGCTCCCGGGGACGGACGCGGCGGCAGGCGGGGGACAGAGGACGTCGGGAGGGACATCGCGATGGGGACACCGGGGTGGGGGTAACGGGGAGGCTCTGGGGATGCGGGGGGTGGGGGGCACCGGGGCGGGGGGAGCACCGGGGAGGGCCGGTCTGTGCCGGAGGGTCTGGGGGCAGGCGGGGAGAGGTCTGGGGAGGGCGGAATGCGGGGGGGGCGCAGGGGTCCGGCTGCCCCCCCCCCCCCCCGACCCCCCTGGCCCCCCCCAGGCCCGGCGGCGCTGAAGAAGTCGGGGAAGTTGGATTTCTGCAGCGCCCTGTCGGGGCACGGGGCCGCGCCCCGCATGGCCTTCGGCCACCACCCCCTGCCCGTCCTGGCCGGCGTCCGCCCCGGTGAGACCCCACACCCCCGGACCTCCTTCCCCCGGGCCCGGGGGGGGGGGGGGGGGGCTGCCGGGCGACCCCGAGCGGGGCGGGCCGGGCCGGGGGGGGGGCGTCCCTGGGCGCGGTGGGGCGGGCGGGCGGGGGTCGGGCCGGCCCGGGGTTGGGCGGGGACGGGGGGTCCGCGGCCGCCGGCGCTGGCGCTGAGGGTCCCTGCAGGCAGCCCGCGGGCCACGGCCTCGGCGCTGCACTTCCCGTCGGGGTCCCTCCTGCCCCAGTCGAGCCCCTACTTCGCCCACCCCACCATCCGCTACCACCACGGGCAGGACTCGCTCAAGGACTTCGTGCAGTTCGTCTGCGCCGACGGCGCCGCCCAGGGCCCCCAGGTGCGGCGGGGACGGGCGCGGGGGCGGCCCGGGGGTCGCGGGGAAGGCCCGGGGGTCGCGGGGACACGCGGGGACACCGGGACCCCCCCCCCCCAACTCCCCGCCGGCCGCCGCCGCCTGGCTCAGAACGAGGCGCGGGAGGCGGAGCCTGGATGCAAATAAGGGCGAGGAGGCGGGGCGTGTATGCAGATGAGGTGCGGCCGGAGGGCGAATAGATGCGCGCTATGCAAATAAGCAGAAAGGGGCGGTGTCTGCATGCAAATAGAGCGCAGGGGGCGGGGTCTGTATGCAAACGAGCCCAGGTGGCCGCGCTGGCTGCGGCAGGGCCAGGACGGGGTGACGGGGACCCCCCCCCCCAAACCTCCGACCTGGGGACCCCCAACACGGGGACCTGCCCCCCCCACCCCCGCACTTGGAGACGCCCCGCCCGGGGAGCTCCCACCTGGGGACCCCGCACCTGGGGAGCTCCCACCTGGGGATCTCCCACCTGGGGGGATCCCCGCACCTGGGATCTCCCACCGGGGGACCCCGCACCTGGGGAGCTCCCACCTGGGGGATCCCCGTGTGGGACCCCCACGTGGAACCCCCCTTCCCCCGCCCCGAGGGGCTGCAGACCCCTCCCCGACCCGCCCCCACTCCGCGCCAGCCCCTCCCTCCCGCCCGTGCCGCTGCCCCGCCCAGCCCCGGGGGTCCCGGGGGTCCGTCACCGTGTTCTCGTTGCAGCCGTGCGGGGCGCAGGGCCGGGCCGGGGGGGCTGCGGGGGCCCCCCTGGCCCGGCCCCTGCCCCTGCCCCCGCCGGAGCCCAAAGCCCCCAGCGGCCCCCCGGGCGGAGCCCCCGCCGCACCCCGTAAGTGCCCCCCTGCACCCCACGGCACCCCACGGCACCCCACGGCACCCCACGGCTCCCTCCGCGCCCGCAGCCGGGCCCTGGCCGTGGGGGGCGGGGGGCAGGGGGGCCCAGGGGCAGGGGGCAGGTGTGGGCTCCCAGCAGAGGGGCGCAGACAGGTGCAGAGGTGCCCAGGTGTGGGGCGCAGCTCTGGGGTGCAGGGGTGCCCAGGTGTGGGGTGCAGCTCTGGGGTGCAGGGGGTGGGGCAGCAGTGAGGTGCAGGTGCCCAGATTTGGGGTGCAGGTGCCCAGGTGTGGCTGCAGGTGCCCAGGTGTGGAATACAGGTGCCCAGGTGTGGGGTACAGGTGCGCAGATTTGGGGTGCAGGTGCCCAGATTTGGGGTGCAGGTGCCCAGGCATGGCTGTGTGTGGCCAAATTTGGGGTACAGGTCCCCAGGTGTGGCTGTGTGTGCCCAAATTTGGGGTACAGGTGCCCAGATTTGGGGTGCAGGTGCCCAGTTGTGGCTGTGTGTGCCCAAATTTGGGGTACAGGTGCTCAGATTTGGGGTGCAGGTGCCCAGGCGTGGCTGTGTGTGCCCAAATTTGGGGTACAGGTGCCCAGATTTGGGGTGCAGGTGCCCAGGTGTGGCTGTGTGTGCCCAAATTTGGGGTACAGGTGCCCAGATTTGGGGTACAGGTGCCCAGATTTGGGGTGCAGGTGCCCAGGTGTGGCTGCAGCTGTGGGGTGCTGGGGGTTGGTTGCAGGTGCCACCTGGGGACCTCTGGGCTGGTGCCAGCACCCGCCCCGGGGTGCCCCAGCACAGGGTGACACCTGTGACCCAGGTGGTCACCGGGGCAGGTGACAGGAGCGGGGGGACAGCAGGTGACAGGGGCTGCCTGGGGACGACCCCAAGGTGCCCCCGGGACAGGTGACAGTGACCCAGGTGACACAGTGACCCTGGTGACACGGTGACCCCGGTGACACGGTGACCCTGGTGACACGGTGACCCCGATGACACGGTGACCCTGGTGACCCCGGTGACACGGTGACCCAGGTGACAGGGGTTCCCCAGGTGACATGGTAACCCAGGTGTCACAGTGACCCTGGTGTCACAGTGACCCAGGTGACAGTGACACAGTGACCCAGTGGACAGGGTGACCCAGTGACCCTGGTGTCACAGTGACCCAGGTGACACTGAGACACCGTGACCCAGGTGACAATGACCCAGGTAACACAGTAACCCAGGTGACAATGACCCAGGTGACACAGTGACCCAGGTGACAGTGACCCAGGTGACACTGTGACACCGTGACCCGGGTGACAATGACCTAGGTGACACAGTGACCAGGTGACACAGTGACACCGTGACCCGGGTGACAATGACCTGTGTGACACAGTGACCCAGGTGACAGTGACACAGTGACCCAGTGGACAGGGTGACACAGTGACCCTGGTGACACGGTGACCCAGTGACCCAGGTGACACAGTGACCCCAGTGACACTGTGACCCAGGTGACAGTGACCCAGGTGACAGTGACCCAGGTGACACAGTGACCCAGGTGACAATGACCCAGGTGACACAGTGACCCAGTGACCCAGGTGACAATGATCCAGGTGACCCAGGCGACCCAGGTGACACAGTGACCCAGGTGACAATGACCCAGGTGACAGTGACCCAGGTGACCACAGGTGACACACTGACCCAGGTGACACAGTGACCCAGGTGACAAAGACCCAGTGACCCAGGTGACACAGTGACCCAGGTGACAATGACCCACGTGACACAGTGACCCAGGTGACAATGACCCAGGTGACAGTGACCCAGGTGACACAGTGACCCCAGTGACACAGTGACCCAGGTGACCCAGTGACCCAGGTGACAATGACCCAGGTGACAGAGTGACCCAGGTGACAGTGACCCAGTGACCCAGGTGACACAGTGACCCAGGTGACAGAGTGACCCAGGTGACAGTGACCCAGTGACCCAGGTGACAATGACCCAGGTGACAGAGTGACCCAGGTGACAGTGACCCAGTGACCCAGGTGACAATGACCCAGGTGACAGAGTGACCCAGGTGACCCAGTGACCCCGGTGAAGGGTGCCGCGGTGACCCTGGTGCCAGGGTGCCCGGGGGGTCCCTGACGTGCCCCCGGGACAGCAGACAGGGGTTCCCCAGGTGACAGGGCTGCCCCTGGGGGCAGGTGCCAGGAGCCAGGGGACAGCAGGTGCCAGGTGACAGGTGCCCCCGCCCGCGGCCGCCCGGCTGCCCGTGCATCATCACCTGCATCGCCATCGCTGTCACCGGCCCGGCGCCTCATCCCCCCCATTCCAGCCCGGTTCCTTCGCCATTTCCCCCCTTCTTACCCCATTTTCGCTGGTGGGGGGGGGGAGGTGCGGGTGGGGGGAGACCCCGGACCCACCTGCGTCCCCCCGAGGGCAGGGGACGCCTGGCCGCTCCTCCCCGCTCCACCCTCGGGGGCAGGACCGGGGGCCGCGGGGGGGTCCGCACGGGTAAGTACCGGTGCGGGAGGGGGGGGGGGGTCCCGCAGGGGGCCTCGCCGCGCCGCGGGGGTCTCACCTGGAGCACGGGGGGGGCGGGGGGTCTCTCGGCGCCCCCCTTTCCCCGCCTCGTGCCGGGCTCCGCGCACCTGGGGGGGGGGGGGGGGGGGTCGGCGGCACACCCCGGGGCGCGGCCGGGCTGAGCCCGCTCTCCCCGCAGCATTCGCAGCGTCAGGCGCCGCCGCTGCCCCCCGCCTTGTCGGCCTCGGACCCCGCGACGGCAACTTTCTGACCCTGCCCCAGCAGCAGGTACGGCCACACCTGGGGGACACCCCCCTCGGACACACCTGGGACCCCCCTCGGGTACCTGGGACCCCTCTCGGACACACCTGGGACCCTCCTCGGGTACCTGGGACCACCCTCGGACACACCTGGGACCCCCCTCGGGTACCTGGGACCCCCCTCGGACACACCTGGGACCCCCCCTCGGGTACCTGGGACCCTCCTCGGGTACCTGGGACCCCCCTCGGACACACGGGACCCCACCCCGCACCCCTGGGACCCCCCTCGGACACACCTGGGACCCCACCCCACACACCTGAGACCACCCCACCCACACCTGGGACCCCACCCCGGACACCTGAGACCCCTCCCCCCTCCGACACCAGGACCCGCCCCCGCACACCTGGGGGGACACCTGAGACTCCCCGAGATGCCTGAGACCCCCCCAGCACACCTGAGCCCCCCTATGGCCCCGGACCCCCCTTGGACCCCCCAGCACACCTGGCTGTCCCCCGGCCCCGCCCACCGGAGCCCCCGGCCACGCCCCCGCGATGACATCACTGCGGGGACAAAGGGGGGCGTGGCCACGCCGCCCCGGCGGGGCCGCCATTGGCCCCCCCCCCCCCGGCCCCGTGGCACGACGCCCGATTGGCTGCCTGCCCTGCGGCGCCGGCCGCTGATTGGTTGGCGCCGGCGCGGGCCCGGAGCCAATGGCAGGCGGGGAGGCAGCCAGGGCTGGCAGCCAATGGGGGCTCTCGGCGGGCCGCGCTGGAGCGGAGCCCGATTGGCTGGCACCGCCGGGCGGGAGGGGGGCGGAGCCGGCGCTGATTGGCTGGCACCGGCAGAGCCTTGGCAGGCAGCGGGCGCTGCGGCGGCACGGCGCGATCCCATTGCTGCGCGCGGTGGTGCGGCGGCGGCTCGGCCAATGGGCGGGGCGGGGCGGGGCGCGCGCGGGGGGCGGGGCCCGGCGGGGGGAGGGGCTGCCCCCCCCCCCAGGCCATGTGCCCGCCCTGAGGCCTTGGGGACCCCCGGGACCCCCGAGCGGGGGGGGCCCCACCCTCTCCTGGGGGGTCCTGGGGGGGGGGGGTGACCCCTCCTCCCCACCGGGGGGTCCTGGGGGGGTCCAACCCCCCCAATATGGAGACCCCGACCCATTTTGGGGTCCTGGGGGGGACCTGGGGGGGGTCCAACCCCCCCATTATGGAGACCCCGACCCCTTTTGGGGTCCTGGGGGGGTCCTGAGGGGGTCCAACCCCCCCATTATGGAGACCCCGACCCATTATGGGGTCCTGGAGGGGTCAGGGGGTGCTCAACCCCCCCCAATATGGAGACCCCGACCCCTTTTGGGGCCCTGGGGGTGTCAGGGGGGGTCCAACCCCCCCATTATGGAGACCCCGACCCCTTTTGTGGTCCTGGGGTGGCAACCCCCCCCGCTGTGGAGACCCCGACCCATTTTGGGGGGGTCAGGAGGGGTTTGCTCCCCCCCCCTTCCAAGCGACCCCCGAGTCCTCATCTCTTTTTGGGGGGGGGCCGGGGACCCCCAAACGTGGGAGGTTTGGGGGTCTCGACCCCCCCCCCCCTCCTCCACAGCCCCAGGGGGGGTTGGGTGTCCTGGGGGGGTCACGGGGGGGCTGGGGGGGGTGTGTGTGTGGGGGGGGTTTCTGTGTTTGTGCCCCCCCCCCCCCCCGCTGACCCCCATCTCCCCCCAGTCCTGGTTCCTCTGACGCCGCCCCCGGACGAGGAGGAACCGCGCGGAAAAAGGAGGAAAAAAAAAAACCGGGAAAAAAAAAAAAAAAAAAAGGAAAAGAAGAAAATCCACGGAACAAGCAAACAACAAAACCCAACAAAACCCACGGAAAACCCCGCAAAACCCCACCAAAAAAAAAAAAAAAAACCCACAAAAAAACAACACCCACCCCCCAATAAAAAAAAAAAAAAAAAAAAAAACCAGCCGCAACCCCCCCACCCCCCATTAAATGG
>NW_027100224.1:74771-116872 GCF_031753505.1 Anomalospiza imberbis
CCTGTCCCCCCCCTCCCCACACACATTGTCCCCACTGTCGCCCCCCCCGCCGTGTCCCCAGGACACCTTCGAGCGCGTGTTCGTGGCCCCGGGGCTCCGCGGGGTCCCCTGGTACGTGATGGCCGGGAACCACGACCACGCCGGGAATGTCACGGCGCAGCTGCGCTACAGCCACCACTCCCCGCGCTGGTACGGCCGCCAGGGTCCCCCAAGGGTCCCCAAGGGTCCCCCAAGCGTCCCCAAGGGTCCCCAAGGGTCCCCAAGCGTCCCCAAGGGTCCCCAAGTGTCCCCAAGGGTCCCCAAGCGTCCCCCAAGCGTCCCCAAGGGTCCCCCAAGGGTCCCCGTGTCCCCTCACACGTCCCTGTGCCTGCTTCCCACACCCTGTGCCTGCTGCTGCGGTGTCCCCATGGTGTCCCCAAGTCCCCTCCGGGTGTCCCCAGCCTGTCCCCAAGCCCCTCAGGGTGTCCCCATGGTGTCCCCAAGCCCCTCAGGGTGTCCCCAGCCTGTCCCCAAGTCCCCTCTGGGTGTCCCCAAGCCCCTCAGGGTGTCCCCACGGTGTCCCCAAGCCCCTCCGGGTGTCCCCATGGTGTCCCCAAGCCTCTCAGGGTGTCCCCATGGTGTCCCCAAGCCCCTCCGGGTGTCCCCATGGTGTCCCCAAGCCCCTCAGGGTGTCCCCATGGTGTCCCCAAGCCCCTCAGGGTGTCCCCAGCCCTGCTGGGCATGTCCCCGCATGTCCCCAAGTGCCCTCGCGCCCCGCAGGCATTGTCCCCAGCCCTACCACACCCTGTGCCATGGGCTGGGGTGTCCCCAAGCCCCTCAGGGTGTCCCCAGCCTGTCCCCAAGCCCTTCAGGGTGTCCCCAGGGTGTCCCCAAGCCCCTCAGGGTGCCCCCAGGCTGTCCCCAAGCCCCCTCGGTGCATCCCCACCGTGTCCCCGCTTGTCTCCACCGTGTCCCCGCTTGTCCCCACCGTGTCCCCGCTTGTCCCCAGGTGTCCCCGCAGGCACTTCCCCCACCCCTACTACAGCCTGTGCCTTGTGCCGGGGTGTCCCCACACTGTCCCCAGCTGTCCCCAAGTGTCCCCAAATATCCCCGCAGGCACTTCCCCCACCCGTACTACAGCTTGCGGCTGCACCTGCCCGGCTCCAACGCCTCGGCGCGGCTGCTGGTGCTGACTCGGTTCTGCTCTGCGGCCACAGCGACGACTTCGGCCTCGGCGCCGGCCCCGCGGGGCCCCGGGACGCGGCGGCGGCCGCGGCTCACCTGGCCTGGCTGCGGGCGCAGCTGGAGGCGGCGGCCGGCGACAGCTTCGTGCTGGTGGCCGGCCACTACCCGGTGTGGTCGGTGGCCAAGCACGGCCCCACGCCCTGCCTGCTGCGGCTGCTGCGGCCGCTGCTGCGGCGCCACCGCGTCAGCGCCTACCTGTGCGGGCACGACCACAACCTGCAGGTGGGTGAGGCACGGCCGGGGGTGCCAGGGGTGCCAGGTGAGGCACGGCCGGGGGTGCCAGGGGTGCCAGGTGAGGCACGGTCAGATATGCCAGGTGAAGCATGGCTGGGGTGCCAGGTGTGCCAGGTGAGGCATGGCCGGGGGTGCCAGGTGAGGCACTGCCAGAGGGGCCAGTTGAGGCACAGTCAGATGTGCCAGGTGAAGCATGGCCAGGAGTGCCAGGTGAGGCATGGCCAGGTGTGCCAGGGGTGCCAGGTGAGGCACAGCCGGGGGTGCCAGGGGTGCCAGGTGAGGCACGGCCAGGAGTGCCAGGGGTGCCAGGTGAGGCACAGCCGGGGGTGCCAGGGGTGCCAGGTGAGGCATGGCAGAGGTGCCAGGTGAGGCACAGCCAGGTGTGCAGGGAGCCCAGAGGTGTGTGGGGAGCCCCAAACTCTGCCCAGGGATGGACCCAAGGTGTGCGGGGAGCCCCAAACTCTGCCCAGGGAGCCCAGAGGTGTGCAGGGAGCCCCAAACTGTGCCCAGGGATGGACCCAAGGTGTGTGGGGAGCCCCAAACTGTGCCCAGGGATGGACCCAAGGTGTGCGGGGAGCCCCAAACTGTGCCCAGGGATGGACCCAAGGTGTGCGGGGAGCCCCAAACTGTGCCCAGGGATGGACCCAAGGTGTGCGGGGAGCCCCAAACTGTGCCCAGGGATGGACCCAAGGTGTGCGGGGAGCCCAAACTCTGCCCAGGGAGCCCAGAGGTGTGTGGGGAGCCCCAAACTGTGCCCAGGGATGGACCCAAGGTGTGCGGGGAGCCCTGAATCCCGTCGGGCAGCCCCAGGGGGGTCCCTCCGGTGTGTCCCCCGTGACCTCGCCCTCTCCTCCCGCAGTACCTGGAGGAGGGGGGCGTGGGCTACGTCCTGAGCGGCGCCGGCAACTTCATGGAGGACTCGCGGCCCCACGAGGGCTCCGTGCCCCCCGGCGCCCTCCGCTTCTTCTTCGGGAGCCCCGGCAGCCCCGGCGGCTTCGCCCACGTGCGCCTGGAGCCCAGCGCGGCCACCGTCACCTTCCTGGAGGCCACCGGGCGCGTCCTGCACCGCGTGACGCTGCTGCCCCGCCACCTGTGACCCGGGACCCCGGGACACCGGGACAGCGGACACCGGGACAGTGGGACACCGGGAACACCAGGACAGCGGACACCGGGACACCGGGACACCGGGACCCCTTCCCCGGGGACACCCCGAGATCGCTGAGTCCCCGCGGGGGGACACTGGGGACACTGGCACCGCTGGCTTTGGGGACACCCCGCCAGCTCTGACCCCTTGGGGACACCGGGGACCGGACACTGACCCCTGACCCCTGACCGGGGGGACACCGGGGACCGGACACTGACCCCTGACCCCTGACCCGGGGACACCGGGGACCGGACACTGACCCCTGACCCCTGACCCGGGGGGACACTGACCCTGAGCCCTGCCCGGGTTGCCTCGTGCCGCCAATAAAGGCTTTGAACGGCACTGACGGACCCGAAACCGCCGCGATTCGCCCCAAAACCGAGATGGGCGGAGCCTAAGCGGCGCCGGCCACGCCTTCCGGCTGCTGATTGGCTAAGATGCACGTCCGTCACTCAGTGGGTGGGATAGCCCCGCGAGTCGCTCGGTTCCGCGCTGGCGATTGGCTGGGGCGCTGCCCCTATCAACCAATGAGCGGGGCGTTTTTGGGTCACGTGGGGTAGAGCGCGCTGTTCCCGCCGCTGATTGGCTGAGGGCCGAGAGGCGGCACTTCCGGGAACGCGGCGGGAGCGCGGCGTGTGGGGGAACCGGGAGGAACCGGGAGGAACCGGGAGGGGCCCGGGGGGGTCGAGCCGCCCCCGGCACGTCCCGCAGCGGGTGGGCGCCACTCCGAGGCGGCTCCCGGGGCCGATCCCGGTGTCGTTCCCGTTCCCGAGGCCGTTCCCGGTTCTGGGCTCCGGTGCGGCCGCCATGGGCCGCCGCAAGTCGAAGCGAAAGCCGCCGCCCAAGAAGAAGATGACGGGGACGCTGGAGACGCAGTTCACGTGTCCCTTCTGCAACCACGAGAAGTCTTGCGACGTCAAGATGTGAGCGGGGGACACCGGGCACCGGGGGGACACCGGGCACCGGGGGGACACCGGGCACCGGGGGACGGCACGCGGGGATGGGCGGCAGCGCGGAAAGGGCGACGGAGGAACCCGGTGCGGGGGGGAAGCGGAGAGGGGGAACATGAACGGGGACACGGGGCGGGGGGGCCGGTACCGGGGAAGGGCGTCCCGGTCGCGGGGGGGGACACCGGGTGGCCCGGGAGGGGGGTCGGGACGGAGCCCGGAGGGGTCATGGCCCCCTCGTGCCCCGCAGGGACCGCGCCCGGAACACCGGGGTGATCTCGTGCACCGTGTGCCTGGAGGAGTTCCAGACGCCCATCACCTGTATCCTTACCGGGACCCCCCCGTGACCCCTCCGGGACCCCTCCGGTACCCCCCTAACCGGTGTTGGAGCCTTAACGGCGCCCCCAGACCTGTCGGAGCCCGTGGACGTTTACAGCGACTGGATCGACGCCTGCGAAGCCGCCAACCAGTGACACCCGGGGGGGGACCGGGGACGGTGACACCCCCGGAGCCCCGGTGACACCCCCGGAGCCCCGGTGACACCCCCGGAGCCGGTGTGGGGGGGACATTCCCCCGCCGCCCAGCACCTGAGACTTGTCCTTGTCCCCGCGGGGACATCGGGGCGGGGGTGACGCGTCTGGGGACGGCTGCCCTGGAATAAACGCCCCGAGTGGTGGCTCTCGTGTCCCTCGTGCCCCTTGTCCCCGCCGCCTCCGGTGTCCCGTGTCCCCTCCGGTGTCCCGTGTCCCCTCCGGTGTCCCCCAGCACGGTCGCACAGCGGTGTCACCTCTGCGTGTGGCTTTTATTGTGCCTCGGTGGCTTCACACGTGGCGGGGGCTGAACCCCCCGGGGCCGATCCCAGCCCTGTCCCCGCCCGGGGCCGGTACCGGGAGCGTTCCCCCTTGGCTCCAGTCGGTCCCGGATCCGATCCCGGGATCGTCCCCCCCCTGGGACCGATGCCGAGGGCTGCCCCCCCGCGGGAGCCATCACGGGGCCGGTTTCCCCCGGGGCCGATCCCGGGGCCGGTTTCCCCCGGGGCCGATCCCGGGGCCGGTTTCCCCCAGGGTCGATCCCGGGGCCGATCCCGGGGCCGGTTTCCCCCGGGGCCGATCCCGGGGCCGGTTTCCCTTGGGGTCGATCCCGGGGCCGGTTTCCCCGGGGTCGATCCCAGTGCCGGTTTCCCCCGGGGCCGATCCCGACGCCAGTTTCCCCCGGCGCCGATTTCCCCGGGGGCCCGGTGCCGGCCCCCGGTGCCAGCTCGGCGGGGCGCGGTGAGGCCGGTGACGAGCGGTGTTGGGGTGCAAGCGGCCGCGGGGCCGGCGGCTACTGGGAGTTGTAGAGGCCGTCGTGGCCGTCGTAGCCGTCGTGGCCCAGCAGCTCGGGGCCCCCGCAGTACTTGGGGTCGTAGACCTGGCGCGGGAGCCCGTACACCGTCATGCCCTGCTGGGACGCGCCCTTGTTGCTGCCCATCTGCAGCCCGATGGTCATGGTGTCGCAGTGCTCCATGCCCAGCGCCGGCTCGAAGATCTGACGCTTCGTCCCCGGCGCCGTCATCCCCGCCTGCCCGCCAGGAACCGGCTCGGGGCGGTGGCCGCGGGCACCCCGAGGGGGTCACGGCCACCGCGGGGGCTGCTCGGGGGTTCCTCCGTGCTCCCCCCGGTGCTGCCCGCAGGGTGTCTGTCCCCTCTCTGTCCCCTCTCCGTTTCCTCCTCTGTCCCCGCTCTGTCCCCAGAGCCCCTCTGTCCCCTGCTCCGGGCTCCCCGGGGCAGCCTGGGCCACCAGCTGGGCCAGTGGCACCTCAGGGTCCCCTCTGTCCGTCCCCACTGCCCGCGGGCTTCTCTGCTCCGTTTGTCCCCCTAATCTGGGACATCCAAGTCCCCTGGTGCTGTCTCTCCCCGTGTCCCCCCGGGGTGGCAGTGTCCCCATGGGGTGGCATTGTCCCCATGGGGTGGCATTGTCCCCGTGTCCCCATGGGGTGGCATTGTCCCCGTGTCCCCATGGGGTGGCAGTGTCCCTGTGCGATGGCAGTGTCCCCCCGTGCTGGCAGTGTCCCTGTGCCCCGTGTCCCCATGGGGTGGCAGTGTCCCTGTGCGATGGCAGTGTCCCCCCGTGCTGGCAGTGTCCCCGTGCCCCGTGTCCCCATGGGGTGGCAGTGTCCCTGTAGGATGGCAGTGTCCCCCCCGTGCTGGCAGTGTCCCCATGCCCCGTGTCCCCCCATGCTGGCAGTGTCCCCCCGTGCTGGCAGTGTCCCCATGCCCCGTGTCCCCATGGGGTGGCAGTGTCCCTGTGCGATGGCAGTGTCCCCCCGTGCTGGCAGTGTCCCCCCGTGCTGGCAGTGTCCCCATGCCCCGTGTCCCCCCATGCTGGCAGTGTCCCCCCGTGCTGGCAGTGTCCCGTGCCCCGTGTCCCCACCTGGCTGGCGCCTTTGTTGGTGCCCATCTGGAGGCTGATGGTGGCCTGGTCCAGGGGCTGGTCCGTGCCCAGTTTGGGGTCGTACAGGTGCCGCCGTGTCCCGTACGCTGTCATGCCCTGCTGGCTGGCGAACTTGTTGGTGCCCATCTGGGGACAGCGACAGCGACGGTGTCACCAGCTGTCCCCAGCACGCTGCCGCCCCCCCCCATCCCCGTGTCCCCTCAGCGTCCCCGGGTGTCACCTGCAGCCCGATGATGTTCCTGCCCTCGCGCAGCTTCTCGGGGTGGAAGCGCCGCTGCTGCTTCTCCGCGTATTTCACCCCCAGCCCCACGTTGTTCCCCTTTGTCTTGGCCTGGCGGAGACCGTGGGCTTGGGGGGGGCTCATGGGACCCCCCAGACTCCAAATACCCTCCCTCGATCCCAAATCCCCTCCCCAGACCCCAAATCCCCATCCCAGACCCCAAATCCTCATCCCAGACCCCAAATCACTTCCTCAGACCCCAAATACCCTCTCCAGACCCCAAATCCCCTTCCCAGACCCCAAATTCATTCCGCAGACCCCAGATCTCTTCCCTAGACCTCAATTACACTTCCTGGATCCCAAATCCCCTCCCCAGACCCCAAATCTCTTCCCTAGACCTCAGTTACCCTCCCTGGATCCCAAATCCCCATCCAGACCCCAGATTCATTCCCCAGACCCCAAATCTCTTCCCTAGACCTCAATTACCCTCCCTGGATCCCAAATCCCCATCCCAGACCCCAAATCCCCCCTCTGGATCCCCCCCCAGCGTGTGGCCGGTGTCCTCCAAGGGGACACGAGGACCCCCGGGACCCCCAGGACCCCCGGGGAGGTCACCTGGCTGGCGAGGGCGATGAGGGTGGACTGGACCTGGGTGTGGTTGGTGTTCTCGAAGAGGTCGTTGGCCTCGAAGATGTCGTGGGGCTTCACCCCGTAGCGCGTGATGGCCCTCAAGAAGTTCCCGATGTTCTCCAGCTGCGCACGGAGGGAATCGGGGCCAGGTTTGGGATCAGAACCGCCCCCCTAGAGCCGCCCCGAACCCCGGTTTTGGGGTGTCCCCTCACCTTGTGCCAGTTCTGGACGGGTTCGTTCACCTTGGGCACCGAGCCCGGCTGCAGTTTGTTGATGAGCCTGGAGGGGCCGAGCACGGGTGAGGTCAGGGGGTGACCCCAGGGTGGTCCCAGCCAGGACTGGGGTGTGGGGGGACAGGCCCAGCAGTGTTGGGGACAAGGCTGTGGTCAGCAGGGTCAGGGGTCAGCCCGGGTGAGGAATGGGTTTAAAGTTCCCGGAGGATCATCCCAGGCTGGGAGGGGACAGTCACAGCCCGGTGACAGGACTGGGGACAAAGCCGGGGTCCCACCAGGGGTCCCGGGGGTCGCACGGGGTCGTACTCGCAGAGGATGACGCCGTCCTTGAGCCCGTCCATGAAGTTGTCCCCGATCCGGCGTCCCGTGGTCCCCTCGATCCAGGCACGGAGCTCCCGACACGGGGACATGGGGACACCGCCGGCGGGACAGGGGACACCGCCAAGGGGGCACGGGGACACCGCCGGGGGGACAGGGGACACCGCCAAGGGGGCACGGGGACACCGCCGGGGGGGACAGGGGACACCGCCGGGGGGACAGGGGACACCGCCAAGGGGGCACGGGGACACCGCCGGGGGGACAGGGGACACCGCCAAGGGGGCACGGGGACACCGCCGGCGGGACAGGGGACACGGGGACACCGCCGGGAGGACGTGGTGGCACAGAGAATGTGGGGGACACCGTCACGGAGACGAGGGGACATGGGGGATGTGGGGACACGCGGGGGACACGGGGCCACTGGCAGGGGGACACATCCCCAGCACAGAGGGGACATGGGGAACGTGGGGACACCCCAAGGGAGGGGACTTTGGGGACACCCTCAGGGAAGAGGCGGCAGCCGCGCCGGGGGACGGAGGATCCCCGGTGGCCCCCGGTTCGCCCGTTCCCGCGGGGCCGGAGGGAGCCGGGAAGGCCGGGGGTGCCCGGACCCCCCCCCCGCCCCGCCCCGGCCCCCCCGGGAGCCGCGGGCGACCGGGCCGGCCGAACCTTTGCCCATATATAGCCCCGGCCCGGGGCCGCCGCCGCCCGCCCGCCGCGCTCCGCCGCCTTATAAGGGCTCACGGCGGGGCCGGGGGGGCGCCGGGGCCCCCCCGGGCCGCCGATCTCCCCCCCCGTTAACCCTTAACGAGCCGGTGCGCGGCGGGGACCCCCCCCCGCTGTGTCCATCCCCCCGCCGTGTCCGGCATCTCCCGCCCGCCGCGGGGGCCCCCCCGGGCCACCCGAACCGCCCCCGTTAACCCTTAACGGGGGCGGACACCGGCGGGACGCCCCCCGGAGCTCGTGGGGGGGGGGGGTCCCGGGGTCCGCCCGCTCCGTTCTGGTGTCGCCCCGTCCCCTCCTCAGCCCCGGCGGGGGGTCCCGGTGTCGCCCCCGCTCCAGCCCCGGTGCCCGTCAGCCCCCGCACGCCGCGGGGACCCGGGGGTTTCGGGGGGCCAACAATCCCCCCGCTCCCGGTTAACCCTTAACGGCCCGGTGCCCGGCAGGACTCCCCCGGTGCTCACGGGGGGGAACCCCCGGTGTCACCCCCCTCCCCTCCCTCACCCCCGCCGGGGACCCGGTGCCGGTCACCTCCCGCTTGTCGGAGGGGACCGGGGGGTGCGGTGCTCCCCGGGCAGCCCAACATCTCCCCCGGTAAACCGGCGCTCGGTACGACCCCCGGAGGGGACACCCCGGTGCCGCCCCCCCTGTCCCGGTGCCCGTCCCTTCCCTCCCGGGGGCAGCACCAGGGACAGCGCCGGGGTCCCCGCCCCTGCCGCCCGCCGGGTCCTGCCGCGACCCCTGCCCGCCCCCGGTTGCTGCCGCCGCCCCGGGGGGGGGGGTCGCACGTGCCCGGACCCGCCCGGACCCCCCCGGTTCGGTTCGGTTCGGTGCCGCTCACCTTGTTCTTCACCTCGGCCGACAGCCCGTAGGCCGGGCCGCGGTTGAAGTGCGCGTTGGACATTTCGGGGGTCCCGGGGGGTCTCGGTGGCTCCGGTGGGGTCGCGGCGGGCGGGTGGCGCCGGTTCGGGGCTGTCCCGGGTGGGGTTCGGGGCTGTCCCGGGTGGGGTCGGTGCCCCCTCGGGTCGGGTCGGTGCCCTCGGTCGGTTCCTCCCGGTCCCGTCCCGGCGCCGCCGCCACTTTTAAAAGTGGGCGGTGGGCGCGGAGCCCCCCCCGGGCCGGGGCGGCCGCAGCCAATCCGCGGCCTCCGCCGCGCTGACGTCACGGCGGGGCGGGTGATGGCGTCATTTTTTCCACATTTAGCGGGGGGGATCCCGGGGGGGGGGGGATCCCGGGGGGTGGGGGGGGGGGGGGCAGGGGAATCCCGGAACGCCCCCCCCCGCCCCAAATCAGCCCTTCCCCGCCCTGCCCCCTCCCGCCGGACACCCGTGTCCCCCCCCGGTCATCTCGGTGCCCCCCTAGAGCGGGGGACCCCCCGGGGGGCACCGGGGTCACCCCCACGGTGCCTGGCCTCCCCTCCGGGGCACCGGGGGCCTCTTCCCCGCACACCCGGGACCCCTCCGGTGCCGCGGGACCCCCCCGGGACCGCGCGGCTCGACCCCGCCGCGCCCCCCCCCCCCCCCATCCCGGTGCCGTCACCGGATCGGACTCCGCCGCCCCCCCGGGGGGGGAGGGCACGACTCGTCACGGGTGGGGAATGTCCCCCTCCCCCTCCCCTTCCCCCGGCCGTCCCCGCCCCCCCCCCTCCCCCCCCCCCCCCCCCCGCGGCTCCGGGACCCACCCGGGGCTGGGGGGACACCCGGGATCCCCCCCCCAGGGAATTGGGGACCCCCTCTCCCCCCGCCGGGGCTGCCGTTCCCGTTGAACGCTGCCGGTGCCGCTCTGACATCATCGCTCACCCCCGTGACGTCACCGCCCCATCCCCGTCCCTGAGCTCATCCCGGGGTCCCGCTCTGACGTCACGGGGGAACCCCCTCCGAGCCCCCGCCCCTCGCTCCCTGCCAATCACCGCGCCCGCCACACCCGCCGGCAAAAGCCGCGCGGCGATTGGCTGCGCCCGCAGGCCCCGCCCCCTGACCCGGGCGCGCGGGGTCAGCGCGAACATGGCGGCGCCCAGCGGCGCGACCCGGCGTGGGGACAGCGGGGCCCGGCCGTGACCGGGACACCGCGGGACCGCGGCGCCATGCGGCTGGGCTGGCTCCGGGCCCTGCCCCGGGGCCTCTGGGGCGGCCCCGCAGCGCCACAGGTGCGGGGGACACCGGGGGACACCGGGACAGAGGGGACCGGGTTGGGGGCCTGGGGGGCGGTGGGGACACGGGGACAGCGGCGGGGGAGGGGACACGAGGGACATGGCGGGCACGAGGGACACGGGGGGACAGAGGGAGGTGGGGGTTGTGGGGGGACAGGGGGTTCGGTGGGCACCGGAGGGCACGGAGGGACAGGGCGGGGGGACACAGGGGCAGGGGGGGACAGGGGGGGGGCAGGGGGGGACACGGGGACAGCTGTGGGGTGACCCCTTTTTCCTCCCCAGCTCTGCCGGAGCTTGTGCCAGCGCCCCGCGCGCGTCCCCCCCGCGGAGAGCGACACCTCGAGGGGTGACACCTCGGGGGGTGACACCTCGAGGGGTGACACCTCGGGGGGTGACACCTCGGGGGGTGACACCTCGAGGGGTGACACCTCGGGGGGTGACACCTCGAGGGGTGACACCTCGGGGACCTCAGCGTGGCACCGCCGCTTCCACAAGATCTGGGAGAACGACCCCCAGCCCCGGGACCAGCCCCGGGGCCCCGCGGGGGGCGCCGCCTCGGGGGGGTGCCACCTCGGGGGGTGCCGCCTCAGGGGGTGACACCTCAAGGGGTGCCACCTCAGAGGGCGCCGCCTCGGGGGGCGCCACCCCCAAGGCCCCTCTGCGCCGCCTCCGCTCCCACAGGTCGCGCCGCGAGGACGCCAGCGGCGACGGCGACGGCGACCCCGGCGGATCCGGCGACCCCGGCGCGGCGTTCGAGGCGGCGCTGCAGGAGATGGCACGGAGCCCCCCGGGGCGCGGGGGCCGGCTGGCGCTGGTGGAGGCGGCGCTGGCGGCGCTGCCGGCGCTGGGCGCGGAGCGCAGCCTGGCCGCCTACAACGCGCTGCTGCGGCTGCTGCCCCGCGGGGCCTGGGTGCCGCGCGGCGCCGTGCAGCGCCTGCTCTTCCCCTTCCCGCGGCAGCAGGAGTGCGGCCTGCGCCTGCTGGAGCAGATGGAGCGCTACGGTGCGTGCCGGCGCCCTGCCGGGGACGGCCGCGCCGCCCGGGGACGGCCGCGCTGCTGCGCGTGCCCCGCGCGGTGTCCGTGCCCTGGTGTCACTCGTGCTGTGTCCCGTGTGTGCTGTCCCTTGGTGTCCTTCGTGTGGTGTCCTCAACACGTTCCTGCTGGCCCCACCGTGTCCCCAGCGTGTCCCCAGCGTGTCCCCGCTGTCACGCCCGACGCCGAGACGCGCTTCATGCTGCTGTCACCCCCATGTCCCAATGGTCCCAAAGCCCCAATATCCCCAGTGTCCCCAATGTCCCAATATCCTCAGTGTCCCTGCTGTCCCCAATGTCCCAATATCCCCAATGCCTCAATGTCCCCGCTGTCCCCAGCATGTCCCTGCTGTCCCCAATGCCTCAATATCCCCAATGTCCCTGCTGTCCCCAATATCCCCAATGCCTCAATGTCCCCGCTGTCCCCACCATGTCCCTGCTGTCCCCAATATCCCCAATGCCTCAATATCCCCAATGTCCCCGCTGTCCCCACCATGCCCCTGATGTCCCCAATGTCCCAATATCCCCAATGCCTCAATATCCCCAATGTCCTCGCTGTCCCCAGCATGTCCCTGCTGTCCCCAATGTCCCAATATCCCCAATGCCTCAATATCCCCAATGTCCCCGCTGTCCCCACCATGCCCCTGATGTCCCCAATGTCCCAATATCCCCAATGCCTCAATATCCCCAATGTCCCCGCTGTCCCCACCATGCCCCTGCTGTCCCCAATGTCCCAATATCCCCAATGTCTCAATATTCTCAATGTCCCTGCTGTCCCCACCATGTCCCTGCTGTCCCCAATATCACAATATCCCCAATGCCTCAATATCCCCACTGTCCCTGCTGTCCCCAGCATGTCCCCAGTGTGTCCCTGCTGTCCCCAGTGTGTCCCTGCTGTCCCCAACGCGTCCCCACCGTGTCCCCAGGTGTCATGCCCGACGCCGAGACGCGCTTCCTGCTGCTGGGGGTGTTCGGGCCGCGCAGCCGCCCGATGCGGAAGCTGCAGCGGATGCTGTTCTGGCTGCCGCGCCTGCGGCTCCTGGACCCCCACCCGCTGCCCCCCCGGCTGCGCCCCGGGCTGGCGGCCGCGCGCCTGGGGCTGCAGCGCATCGCCGCCGAGCCCGGGGCCACCCTCACCATTGTCCAGGTGGGACACGGGGACAGGGACACGGCTGGGGGGGACACAGGGACAGGGACACAGCTGGGGGGACACAGGGACGGGGACACGGCTGGGGGGGACACAGGGACAGGGACACGGCTGGGGGGACAGGGACACGGCTTGGGGGGGGACAGGGGGACAGGACAGACATGGCTGGGGGGACAGGGACATGGCTTGGGGGACCTGGGGACAGCTGGGGGGACAGGGACACGGCTGGGGGGACACAGGGACAGGGACACGGCTGAGGGGACCTGGGGACAGCTGGGGGGACAGGGATACAGCTGGGGGGACACAGGGACAGGGACACGGCTGAGGGGACCTGGGGACAGCTGGGGGGACAGGGACACAGCTGGGGGGACACAGGGACAGGGACACGGCTGAGGGGACAGGGACACGGCTGAGGGGACCTGGGGACAGCTGGGGGGACAGGGACACAGCTGGGGGGACACAGGGACAGGGACACGGCTGAGGGGACCTGGGGACAGCTGGGGGGACAGGGACACAGCTGGGGGGACACAGGGACAGGGACACGGCTGAGGGGACAGGGACACGGCTGAGGGGACCTGGGGACAGCTGGGGGGACAGGGACACGGCTTGGGGGGGACATGGGGGAGACAGGAACACGGCTGGGGGAACAGGGACATGGCTATGGGGGCAGCTGGGGGTGACAGGGACACAGCTGGGGGACACAGGGACAGGGACACGGCTGAGGGGACACAGGGACAGGGACACGGCTGAGGGGACAGGGACACGGCTGAGGGGACCTGGGGACAGCTGGGGGGACAGGGACACGGCTTGGGGGGGACAGGGGGAGTCCCTGCAGTGACCCCCGTGTCCCCATCCCGCAGCGGCCGGTGCCGGACTCGGGGGACGATGAAGGCTCTGTCCAACCCTACATCATCAGTGAGTCCTGGGGGTCTCGGAGGGGACCCTGGGGGTGTTGGGGTGCCCTGGAGGGGGTTGGTATCAGGTTTGAGGGGTTTGGGGTCCCTGGGGTGGATTTAGGGTTCCTCGGGGGTCTCTGTGTGGGGTTTGGGGTCCCTGGGGTGGGTTTGGGGTCCCTGGGGCGGGTTTGGGGCAGGGTTTGGGGTCCCTGGGGTGGGTTTGGGGTCCCTGGGACGGGTTTGGGGTCCCTGGGGCAGGTTTGGGGCAGGGTTTGGGGTCCCTGGGTTGGGTTTGTGGTCCCTGGGGCAGGGTTTGGGGTCCCTGGGGTGGGTTTGGGGTCCCTGGGGCGGGTTTGGGGCAGGGTTTGGGGTCCCTGAGGCAGGGTTTGGGGCAGGGTTTGGGGTCCCTGGGGCAGGGTTTGTGGTCCCTGGGGTGGGTTTGGGGTCCCTGGGGCAGGTTTGGGGCAGGGTTTGGGGTCCCTGGGTTGGGTTTGGGGTCCCTGGGGCAGGGTTTGGGGTCCCTGGGGTGGGTTTGGGGTCCCTGGGGCGGGTTTGGGGCAGGGTTTGGGGTCCCTGGGTTGGGTTTGGGGCAGGGTTTGGGGTCCCTGGGGCAGGGTATGGGGTCCCTGGGGTGGGTTTGGGGCAGGGTTTGGGGTCCCTGGGGCAGGGTTTGGGGCAGGGTTTGGGGTCCCTGGGGTGGGTTTCAGTGTCCTCGGAGGTCTCTATGAGGGGTTTGGGGTCCCTGGGGTGGGTTTGGGGCAGGGTTTGGGGTCCCTGAGGCAGGGTTTGGGGTCCCGGGCTTTGGGGCTGGCTGTCCCCAGCTGTCCCCGGCTGTCCCCGGGTGTCCCCAGGCTCGCAGAGCCCCGAGCAGCAGGAGCTGCTGGCCCAGTACGGCCCCACCCGCCCGGTGTTCGTGGAGGGGCCGTTCCCGCTCTGGCTCCGCGGGACCCTCCTCAAATACTTCGTGCTGCGGGGAGACCCCCTGCCCCCGCACCTCAGGGTGAGCCGGGGGTCCGGGGGGGACTCTGGAGGGTCCTGGGGGGGCTCTGGGGGGTCCAGGGATGGTTCTGGGGGGTCTTGAGGGGGCTCTGAGGGTCCTGGGGGGGCTCTGGGGGGTCCTGGGGTGGTTCTGGGGTGTACTGCGGGGGCTCTGGGGGGTCTTGAGGGGGCTCTGGGGGGTCCTGGGGTGGTTCTGGGGGGTCCTGGGGGGGCTCTGGGGGGTCTTGAGGGGGCTCTGGGGGGTCCTGGGGTGGTTCTGGGGGGTCCTGGGGGGGCTCTGGGGGGTCCTGAGTGGGTTCTGGGTGGTCCTGGGGGGCTCTGGGGGGGTCCTGAGGGGGCTCTGGGGTCCTGGGGGGGCTCTGGGTGGCCCGGGGGGGGTGCTGGGGGGTCCTGGGGGTCACTGAGGGCTCCTGGGGGGTCCTGAGGGGGCTGCAGGACAGGAGGGACGGGACCCCCAGAGCCAGGCCAGGTGTGCAGGGACACCCCAGCACCCAGCACACCTGGGGCCGCCCCCATGACCTGCGTGGGAGGATGACCCCCCCCGGACCCCCAGGACCCCCCGCCGGACCCCGAGCGCAGCTTTTACTTCCCGCTGCGCCTGGAGCTGGACCTGGAGCGCGGCCCCTGGGACGACGACGGCTTCGACGTGGA
Organism: Anomalospiza imberbis; assembly: GCF_031753505.1. Lineage (NCBI taxonomy): Eukaryota > Metazoa > Chordata > Aves > Passeriformes > Viduidae > Anomalospiza > Anomalospiza imberbis. The sequence continues at coordinate 89,748 of NW_027100224.1, forward strand.
CGAAGGTGACCACTGCCGGGCTCCGGCGGCGTTTCTGGGGGGGGGGGGGGGGGAAAGGAGGGGGGGTCGTCCCCACGACCCTCCCCCCCACCCCCCGACCCAATTTCCACCCCCCTGCAGTGGAGGAGGGCCCGGTGCTGGCGCTGTGCGCGGCGGGCGCGGGCGACCGGCGCACGCTGAGCCGCTGGCTGGCGGCGCTGCAGGAGCGCAACCCGGTGCTGGGCCGCACCCCGGTCGTGTTCCGCCTCACCGACGGCGGGGACCCCGCCGCCGGATCCCCCGAGGGCTCCCGGCCCCCCCGGCTGGGCGCGGGGACCGCCCCGGCCGCGGCGCTGGAGCCCCCCGAGGGGCAGCACGGGGGAGACCCCCCGAAAAGCAGCGGGGAATAAAGGGGCGCTGCGGCGGATGGACGAGGGAGGTGTCGTGGTTTTAACGGGCGGGGGGGTTCGGGGGAGTTGTGGGACCCCCCCCTGTGCCGCCCCCCGCCCCCCAAAATGTGGTGGTCGCAGGGGGGGGTTCTGAGGGGGCCAGGGGGAGGGTTGGGGGTGCTGGGGGGGGCGCGTTTCGCTTGGCCAGTGTCGTGCCCAGCACGGCTGGGTGGTTCTGGGGGAGTTTGGGGGGCACTTGGGGGGGTCCCTGATGGGTTCTGGGGGTCGCTTGGGGGTCCTCAGGGAGTTTGGGGGGCACTTGGGGGGACTCCAGTGAGTTTGGGGGGGTCCCTGATGGGTTCTGGGGGTCGCTTGGGGGTCCTCAGGGAGTTTGGGGGGCACTTGGGAGGGTCTCCAGTGAGTTTGGGGGGGTCCCTGATGGGTTCTGGGGGTCGCTTGGGGGTCCTCAGGGAGTTTGGGGGGCACTTGGGAGGGTCATCCAGTGAGTTTGGGGGGGTCCCCGCTAAGTTTGGGGAATCTTGGGAGGTCCTCAGTGAGTTTTGGGGTGTCCCCGGTGAGTTTCTGAGGGGTCCCCAGTGAGTTTGGGGGGTCCCCTGGTGGGTTCTGGGGGTCTTTTGGGGGATCCCTGGTGAGTTTGGGGGGGTCCCTGGTGGGTTCTGGGGGTCTCTTGGGGGATCCCTGGTGAGTTTGGGGGGTCCCTGGTGGGTTCTGGGGGTCTCTTGGGGGATCCCTGGTGAGTTTGGGGGGTCCTGGTGGGTTCTGGGGGTCTCTTGGGGGATCCCTGGTGAGTTTGGGGGGTCCTGGTGGGTTCTGGGGGTCTCTTGGGGGATCCCTGGTGAGTTTGGGGTGTCCCTGGTGGGTTCTGGGGGTCCCTTGGGGGGTCCCCGGTGACCAGATGTGGGGTCCCTCAGGCGCGGCACCTGCACTCCTCACACCTGGGTGGTACCGGGTAGCGCTGAGAGGTTCCGGGACGCCCCTTTGTGGGTCTCCCCCTTTCCCCTCGGGGACCCCCCAAAAAAAAATCCACGGCGGGAGTGCGGGCAGCGCTCTCCGCGCATGCGCCCGGAGCGCCGGGACGCCGCCGCGCGGTGACGGCGGGCGCGCCGGTGACGTCATCGCAGCGCGCCGCGGCATGAGCGCGGCCCGAGCGCGGCCCCGGCGGGCCCGGGGGGTCCCGGGGGTCCCGACCCCGGCGGGGGCCGCAAAGCGCGGGGGCGGCCGCGCCTCACCGAGTCCGACCGGGCCCGGCGGCGCCTGGAGTCGCGCAAGAAGTACGACGTGCGGCGGGTGTACCTGGGCGAGGCGCACGGGCCCTGGGTGGAGCTGCGGCGCCGCAGCGGATGGAGCGACGCCAAGCTGGCGGCCTACCTGCTCGGGGCTGGAGCGGGGCCAGCGCGCCGGGCGGCGCGGGGTGAGCGCGGGGGAGCCGCGGGGGAACCGGGGGGGGAACCGGGGGACGGGAAGGGAAGGGGAGCTGAGGAGGGGGCGGCACCCACGGGGGGGTCTGGGGGGCCGAGGGAGGGAGGCCCGGGGGTCCTGGGGGGGCTGGGGGGGTGGGGGTCTCCCCCGCTAGCGGAGCTGGGGGTCGCAGAGCGGCCGCGGCCCTCGGGGGAAGCGGGCGGGCGCTGTCCGCGGGTGCCTGGAGCGGCGCTGGGGGGAAGGGGGGAGTTGTTACCGGCTTTCCTCGTCCTCCTCTTCCTCGTCCTCCTCTTCCTCGTCCTCGTCTTCCTCGTCCTCCTCTTCCTCGTCCCCCTCCGTCTGTCCCGTCCCTCTTGCTCTTCCTCACACTCCTGGGGGATGAAGAGCGGGCAGAGAGAGGAGGAGAGGAGGAGGAGCGGGGAGGGGGAGGAAGGCCGGGGGATGGAGGAGGAGGGGGAGGAAGGCCGGGGGTCCCTTGCAGGAGCCCCTTCCCCTTCTCCCATCCCCGTCCCTCCACAGCAAACCCTGGGAGCAGCTCCCGAAAAAACCCAAACGCAAGAAAAGTGAGTCCGGGCTCTTTTGGGGGGGCTGCACCTGACCTGGGGGGGGCTGCACCCCACTTCGGGGGGCTGTACCTGACTTTGGGGGGGGCTGTACCCCACTTCTGGGGGGTCGTACCTGATTTTGGGGGGGGGGGCTGCCCCTCCCTTTGGATGGCTGTATTGGGGTGCTGCCCCCTCATTGGTGCTGCCCCCTCATTTTGGGGGGCTCTATCCCACCCTGGGGGTGCCTGTGCCCCACTTCGGGGGGCTGTACCCCCACTCTGGGGTGCCTGTACCCCACCCTGGGGTAGCTGTACCTCACCCTGGGGTGCCTGTACCCCACCTTGGGGTGCTGCCCCTCACCCTGGGGGTGGCTGTACCCCACTTTGGGGTGGCTGTACCCCACTCTGGGGTGGCTGTATCCCATTTTTGGGGGTGCTGCCCCTCACCCTGGGGTGCCTGTACCCCACCCTGGGGGTGCTGCCCCTCACCCTGGGGGCTGCGCCCCGTGCCCCCCGCGCAGGGCGCCGCCGGAACGTGAACTGCCTGCGGCACGCGGTGATCTGGTACGAGGACCACCGGCAGCGCTGCCCGTACGAGCCGCGCCTGGCCGAGCTGGACCCCTCGGTGGGGCTCTACACCACGGCCGTGTGGCAGTGCGAGCGCGGCCACCGCTACTTCCAGGACCTGCACTCGCCCCTGCGCCCGCTCAGCGACTCGGACGGCGATGACGGTGGGGCTGGGGGCTCTGGGGGGCTCTGGGGGGTTTGGGGGCTGTGGGGGGCTGGGGGCTCTGAGGGGGATTTGGGGTGTGGGGGGTTTGGGGGTGTGTAGGGGGTTTGGGGGCTGGGGGGTTTGGGGTGTGGGGTTTCAGGGGTTTGGGGGTGTGTGTGTGGGGTTTGGGGGCTGGGGGCTAGGGGGTGTTGGGGGTTTGGAGTTTGGGGTGTGTGGGGATTGGGGGCTGGAGGGTTTGGGGTTTGGGGTTCCAGGGGTTTGTGGGGGGTGTGTGGGGGGTTTTGGGGTGTGGGGATTGGGGTATGGGGGGTGTGGGGTGTGCAGGGTTTGGGATGTGGGGGGTATTGTGGTCTGGGAGGGTTGGGGGGGTGGGGATTTGGGGCTGGGGGCTTGGGGGTTTTGGGGTGTGGGGTCTGGGGTGTGTGGGGGTTTGGGGTCTGGGGGGTTTGGGGTCTGGGAGGTTTGGGGGGTGGGGATTTGGGGCTGGGGGCTTTGGGGTGTGGGGTTGTGGGGTCTGGGGTGTGTGGGGGTTTGGGGTCTGGGGGGGTTGGGGTTCTGAGGGTGGGGCACAGGCAGGGGTGGGTCTGGGGGGATTTGGGGTGTCCTGGGCGCTTTTTGGGGGGTGAAGTGTCCCGGGGGGTGTGGGAGGGGCAGAGAGGAGGGTGTGGGGGTGTTTGGGGACAACCCGAGTCGATTTCTGGGGCTATTCTGCGTCTCGGGGAGATTTTGGGATGGCCCGTAAGATTTCTTAGGGTCTGGAGAGGGACTTTTTTTACCTGGGGGTGGTGGGGCAGTGAAGAACCTCCCCTTGACTCTCCGGTTCCCCCCGCAGCTCCCGGCTCCTCCTCCTCCTCCTCCTCCTCCTCCTCCTCGGGGGGCTGCAGCTCGGGCTCGGAGGCGGCTCCGGGGGGGGGTCCCGCGGTGGCAGCCGCCCCCCCCGGGGGCCCGGCCCCCGCCGAGGCGCTGGAGGCCGTGGTTTGCGTCCCCCTGCCCCTGCCCCTCCCGCGGGGGGGGCTGGACGGGGGGCGGCCCCCCCACCCTCCTGCAGGGCCCCCCCCTCCTGATCCTGGGCTGCGAGGCCCTGGGGGGGCTGCAGCTCGGCGTGGGGGGGGCACGAGGTGCTGCTGGAAGGGGGGGGCGCCTTCCCCACCCCACCTGCAGAGCCCCCCCTGCCCAAGACAGGTAATGGTGGTGGGGGGGATGGAGGGCTGGGAGGGGGCCCGGGGAAAATGGGGGAGCTTGGGGGGCTCGGAATGGGGGGGATTGGGGTCGGGAATGGGGGATTGGGGTCGGGAATGGGGGATTGGGGGAGATTTGGGGTCAGGAATAGGGGATTGGGGTTGGGAATGGGGGGATTGGGGTCGGGAATGGGGGGATTGGGGTCAGGAATGGGGGATTGGGGTCGGGAATAGGGGGATTGGGGGAGATTTGGGGTCAGGAATGGGGGATTGGGGTTGCGAATGGGGGATTTGGATTGGGAATGGGGGATTGGGATCAGGAATGGGGGATTGGGGTCGGGAATAGGGGGATTATCGTCAGGAATGGGGGATTGGGGGAGATTTGGGGTCAGGAATGGGGGGACTGGGGTCGGGAATGGGGGACTGGGGTCAGGAATGGGGGATTGGGGTCGAGAATAGGAGGATTACAGTCAGGAATGGGGGATTGGGGAAGTTTTGGGGTCAGGAATGGGGGGATTGGGGTTGGGAATGGGGGATTGGGATCAGGAATGGGGGATTGGGGTCGGGAATAGGAGGATTACGGTCAGGAATGGGGGATTGGGGAAGATTTGGGGTCAGGAATGGGGGATTGGGGTTGGGAATTGGGGATTTGTATTGGGAATGGGGGGATTAGGGGCAGGAATGGGGGATCAGGGAAAATTTGGGGTCAGGAATGGGGGCTCAGGGCAGATTTGGGGTCAGGAACTGGGGGGGCCTGGGGTGCTGGGGGGAGGATGGGGTGGGTTTGGGGGGTCAGAAATGGGACAGGGCAGGTGCTGGGGGGTCCCCGGGGGTCTCACCGGCCCCACTGATCGCAGAGGAGGATGAGGAGGACCCAGTGCTGAGGCTGAAGCAGGAAGAGCTGCCCCCCCCTGCCGAGCCCCCCCCCTCCGGAGCCCCCCCCGGGAGCCCCCCCGGGACCCCTCCCCAGCTGAGGACCCCGAGGTGTCGACGATCATCTACGAGATCCCCAAAGAGCCAGAAAGGTCAGGGGGCCCTGGGGGGGGTCGTTTGGGGGGTTTAGGGGGTCCCTGGGGGAGGCTTTGGGTGGGGGGCTCAGGTTACCTGGGTGTGTGAAGAATGGGGGGGCACCTGGGTGGGTTCTGGGGGTCAGGGACTGTTTTATTCGGGCAGATTTAGGAGTTCAGGGCAGCTCTTTTGGGGAGGGGGGTCGTTCTGGGGGTGGGCAGGGGGTTTAGGAGGCTCAGGTGGGCTGCTCTGATACCTGACCCCCACCTTTTGCGGGGGGGGGCACTCACGCCAGGCTCTGCAGGCGCCGGCGGAGCCGCCGGGGCCGTGCCCCCTCCCCGGACCCCGAGGACCCCCCCCGAGCCCCTCACCTGCCCCTACGCCGGCTGCAGGCAGGAGTTCAGCGCTCTCAGCAGCTTCCAGGTGCCTGGAACGGGGGGAGCACCCCCTCACCTGCCCCAGAGTCCCCTCCTCTCACCTGTGCTGGACCCCCCTCACCTCCCACGTGTCCCCCCACCCAGAGCCACCTGAGCCTGGTGCACCGCAGGGGCCGGAGCCAGGTGTGCCCCCAGCCCGGCTGCGGGAAGAGGTTTTACCTGGCCAACCACCTGCGGCGGCACATGGGCGTGCACTCAGGTGAGCCCCCAGGTGTGCCCCCCAAACTCCCCCTCTGGCCTCCCAAAACCCTCCTCCCTCCACGGGAAGAGGTTTTACCTGGGCACCCCCTGTGCTGGCACACGGTCACCTGTCAGGTGAGCCCCCAGGTGTGTCCCCCCCATTGGCCACCGTGCCCCTCCAGGTGTGCGGGAATTCACCTGCGACACCTGCGGGGAAGTCCTTCAAGCGCAAGAACCACCTGGAGGTGCACAGGAGGACGCACACCGGGGAGACCCCTCTGCAGTGAGTGACCGGGGCGGGGGGGGGGTCCTGCCGAGGACTCGGAACCCCCCAGGAGGGGCGAGGAGGGGTCCCCAGGCGCACCTGATGCCCACCTTTGCCCCGCCAGGTGCGAGGTGTGCGGGTACCGCTGCCGCCAGCGCGCCTCCCTGACCTGGCACATGCGGAGACACGGGGGGCTCAAGAGCCACCCCGAGCCCCGCGGCACGTAGAGACCCCCCCCAGACTCACCTGGGCCCCCCTCGGATTCACCTGGGCCACCCCGACTCACCCAGGGCCCCACCTGCTCGCCGGGACCCCCTGATGTTCCTGCGGCTGCACCTGGAGGTGAAGAAGAACCACCTGGGGGGGGTCCTGAGCCTCTGCCCGGGACACCCCGAGCCCCTGAGGGGCCCCTTGGGGGTGTCCTTGTGTGTGTCCCCCCCCCCAGGTGACCCTGTGGCCCCCCCAGGTGTCCCCGTTGCCCTCCCCCCCTCACCTTGTATTTATTTCCTTATTCTCGCTCGTCACCCCCCTGGGGACACCCGGGGTTTGGGGGGGTTTGGGGGGGGCGCAGACCCCTCCTGGGACGCCCCCCAATCCATTAAAATCAGGACTTTTCGTGCTGCTTCTTCTGTGGGGGGTGGGCTCGGGGGGTCCCGGAGGGGCTGGGGGCCCTGGCGGGTGCCCCCTCCCCATTTCGAGGAGCGGCGGGGCCGGGCTCGGGCTCGGGCTCGGGCTCGGGCTCGGGCTCGGGCTCGGCGCTGTCCCCGGTGCTGAAGCGGCGGCGGCTGCGCCGGGCTGTCCCCGACCTTCATCACCCTCCTCTTCCTCTCCGTCCCTCCTCCTCCTCCTCCTCCTCCATCCCCCCCTCATCCTTCCTGCTCTTTCTCCTCCGCTCCTTCCTCCTCCTCCTCTTCCTCCTCCATTGCCTCTTTCTTCCTTCTCTCCATCCCTCCCCATCCTTCCTCCTCCTCCTCCTCCTCCTCCCGTGGGCGGGGCCTTGGGGGTCTCGGGGGGCTTCGGGCCCTGGAGGGGGGGGGCGGTTCTTTTTTGGGGGGGGGGGGTGGCCGGGCTGATCCACCTCATTTTGGGGGGAGGGGGGGGGGCGTGGACGGAACCATCTCGGGAGGGGGGTGGGGGGGCGGATTTTGGGGGGCCCCGCCCCGCGCCCGCCCAAGGACGTTTAAAGGACCGACGGGGCCGCCGCTCGCAGCGCTCGGTGCCGCCGCCGCGACCCCCGGAGCCCCCTCCCCCGGCCTCCCCCCGGGCCCCCCGAGCCCTCGGGGCCGTGCGGGGCCCCCCCCGCCCCCCACCGGCGACACGATGGTGACGGTAGGAACGGGGTGGGGAGGGGGATTGCGGGGATCCCCCAAACCTTGCATCCCCCCCCAACCGGGCATCCTCCCCCCCCCCCCAGCCCGAATTCCCACCCCCGTCCTCTTGGTGTCCCCCCGTCGCCGTGAGCGTGTGACACGCTCGGCTGGGGACACGGCGTCACACGCGGGTGGCACCTGCAGGGACACGCGTGTGCAAGGGAGGGGCGGGGACCCCTCCCCAAACCGCGGCCGCTTAGGGCGGGGGGCTGGGGGAGGGGGGGGGGTGGGGGCACACGCGACACGTGTGTCGCTGTCCCCCGCGTGTCGCCGTCCCCACGCCCCCCGGGGCCGTGGCTGGTGGCCCCGGGTGTCCCCATCACCCGGTGACAAAGGGCCATTGTCACCCACCCCGCGCTATTGGGGAGGGGGGGGGAAGGGGCGGGGGCGCTGCCGCACAATGGGGGGATTGTCCCCCCATGGCCCCACCCGGGTGTCACTGTCCCCCGTCCGATGTCCCCGCCTCCCGCCGTCCCTGTCCCCCCACTGTCCCCTCCCCATCCTCACGAGCTCGCTGTCCCTGTCCCCGCACCGCTCTCCCGCTGTCCCCATGTCCCTGCTGTCCCTGCCCCACCGCTGCCCCCATGGTCCTGTTGTCTCTGTCCCCTCACCGTCACCATGTCTGCACCGTCCCTGTCCCCTCCCTGCCCCCCGTCCCCGCAGTGACCCCCTGTGACACCCCCTGTGACACCCCCTGTCCCCCCAGCAGATCCTGAGCACGGTGGAGGCCCAGGCTCCCAGCACCGCGGGGCCATCGGGCTGCGGCCCTGTCCCCGTCCCCGTCCCGGTGGTGGCCGTGCCAGGCCCGGGGGTGGCGGCAGCGCTGCCCAACGGGGCCCCCCCGGGTCCCCCCACCGTGGCCGACGACAGCAAAACCAACCTGATCGTCAACTACCTGCCGCAGTCCATGAGCCAGGAGGAGCTGCGGAGCCTCTTCGGCAGCCTCGGGGACATCGAGTCCTGCAAGCTCGTCCGGGACAAGGTCACCGGTACAGGCAGGGGACACGGCCCGGGGGGGGCACAGGGTACGGGGACACGGGGAGGGGAGGCGGGACACAGGGACACGGGCAGTGGGACAAGGGACACGGGGACACGGGGAAATGGGACGTGGTGATGTGGGAAGGGAGAGGGGACACGGGGACTTGTGGGGACAGGGACAGACCAGGGAGAGCATGGGAGCAGGGACAATTTGGTGTCCCCCCCAGTGCCCCGTGACCCCGGTGTCCCTGTCCCCACAAGTCTGACCGTGAGACCCACATCCCTGGGGACACACGGGACGGGGACACACAGGGACAGCGAGGCTGGCAGGACAGACATGGATCTGGGGAGAGGGGTGGGAGCAGAGTAGGGACAGGGACAGGTCTGGGAGCACAGGGGACAGGGCCACCCCCGGTGACGGTGACACGGTTCCCCAGGGCAAAGCCTGGGCTACGGCTTCGTCAACTACGTGGAGGCCGGCGACGCCGACAGGGCCATCGGGGCCCTCAACGGCCTCAAGCTGCAGACCAAGACCATCAAGGTGCCCTGGGGACATGGCGGGGGGCACCAGGGAGGCTTTTGGGGTGGGGAAAGCACCTGGGGGGCACCTGGGAACCCTTCGGGGTTCTGGGGGCACATGTGGGATCCTTCAGGGGGAATCCTTTGTGCAGAGGGGGCACCTGAGAGCCCTTTGAGGGGGGTGGAAGGCCTGGGCGGGCGATGCCGCTGTCCCCTGGGGGTCCCGAGGGCTCACCTGCCCCCCCAGGTGTCCTACGCCCGGCCCAGCTCCGCCTCCATCCGCGATGCCAACCTGTACGTGAGCGGCCTGCCCAAGGCCATGGGGCAGAAGGAGATGGAGCAGCTCTTCTCCCAGTACGGCCGCATCATCACCTCCCGCATCCTCGTGGACCAGGTCACAGGTGAGCCCAGCTGTGCCCAGGTGTGCTCAGCCCCGCTTGGGAAGGTGGGGCAACCCTGGGGTGGGGGGGTCCTGAGAGTCCTGGGGATCCTGGGGGAGGGTTGGACACTCCAGGGAGGGTGGGACATCCCCGGGATGGGGTGTCCTGGGGATCCTGGGGGAGGGTGGGACACTCCAGGGAGGGTGGGACACTCCTGGGGGGTGGGACATCCCTGGGAATGGGAGTCCTGGGGGATTTTGGGGGTTCTGGAGAGGAGGGGCTCCCCTTGGGGCGTTACCCAGCGATGCCTTTCGGGTCTGTGGGTGGGCGAGGCGGGAAGGGGGTTTTGGGAGGGGCTGCCCCTGATCCAACCCCCCCCCACCCCGTGTCACCTGCGCAGGTGTGTCCCGGGGGGTGGGCTTCATCCGCTTCGACAAGCGCGTGGAGGCCGAGGAGGCCGTGCGGGGGCTGCACGGGCAGAAGCCCCTCGGGGCCGCTGAGCCCATCACGGTCAAGTTCGCCAACACCCCCGGGCAGAAATCGGGGGGGGCCCTGCTGAGCCTCTGCCCCGGCGCCCGGCGCTACGGGGCCCTGCACCCCCCACCGCAGCGCTTCCGGTGAGGGGCTGGGAATGGGGGGCACAGCCCCAGGAATGGGGGTCCTGGGGGGGCTGGGAATGGGGGGGACAGCCCCCGGGAATGGGGGTCCTGGGGGGGCTGGGAATGGGGGGGACATCCCCAGGAATGAGGGTGACATCCCGAGAATGGGGGCCCTGGGGGGCTGGGGGGGTGAGATATCTTCAGGAATGGGGGTCCTGGGGGGGTGGGACATCCCGGGAATGGGGCTCCTGGGGGGCCAGAGGGGTGGGAAATCTGTGGGAACAGAAACCCCAAGGATGGATCCTGGCAATGCTCAGAGTGGGGGGCTCTGGGGGGGTGGGACCCCCCTGGCACCAGGGCCACCCCTCGTTGTCCCCCGCTAACAGCACCTCGTCCCCTCCAGGCTCGACAACTTGCTGAACGTGGCGTACGGGGTGAAGAGGTAACACCCCCCCCCCACTCCCTAAACCCCCCCAAATCCCCCCAAACCTGCCCTGCCCAACCCCCTCCCCACAGCCTGGGGACCCTCCCCGGGGCAGGAGGGGACCCCGGGACCCCCCCGCTGACCCCAGGCCAGCCCGCTGTCGCTGCTGCCCAGGTTCTCGCCGTTGGCCATCGAGGCGGTGCCGGCGCTGGCCGGGGTGGGCCTGGGGACCCCCGGGCCGGGCTGGTGCATCTTCGTGTACAACCTGGCTCCCGAGGCGGACGAGAGCGTCCTGTGGCAGCTCTTCGGCCCCTTCGGCGCCGTCACCAACGTCAAGGTCATCCGCGACTTCGCCACCAACAAGTGCAAAGGCTTCGGCTTCGTCACCATGACCAACTACGAGGAGGCGGCCATGGCCATCGCCAGCCTCAACGGCTACCGCCTGGGCGACCGCGTGCTCCAGGTGTCCTTCAAGACCACCAAGCAGCACAAGGCCTGAGCTGTGTCCCCGCTGGCGGCCGCCCAGAGGCTGCGGGGGTCTCCCGTCGCCGCCGTCGGGGCGTGGGGGACCCCCAGTGAGCGCCGTGGAGAAACTCAGCTGGAGGTCTTGGGGACCCCCTCTGGAGACCACGGAGAAAGCCAGCTGGAGACCTCGGGGACCTTCAGGGGCCCCCATGAGCACCATGGAGAAACTCAGCTGGAGACCTCGGGGACCCCCATGAGCACCAAACGCAGCCTGGAGACCTCGGGGTCCCCGCCATGAGCACCATGGAGACCATGGAGAAACCCAACCGGAGACCTCGGGGACCTTCAGGGACCTTCGTGGACCCCCCATGAGCACCATGGAGACCACGGAGAAACCCTCATGAAGACCCGGAGACCTCAGGGTCCCCCCATGGGCACCACGGAGACCATGGAGAAACCCAACCGGAGACCTCGGGGACCTTCAGGGACCTTCAGGGACCCCCCTCCCCACCATGAGCACCAAACACATCCTGGGGAACCTCAGGGTCCCCCCCCCCATGAGCACCGTGGAGACCATGGAGAAACCCAACTTCATGTCCCGGGCACCCCCTCCATGGACACCAAGGACATCCTGGGTCTCCAGGATGGAGAAACGCACCTGGAGACCTCGGAGACCATGGGGACACCCCATGAGCACCACAGACACCATGGAGACCCCGGAGACCCCCTCCATGGCCACTGAGGACACCGTGGGGACACCTGACGCACAGCCCGGACACCTGGACGCCCTCGCCTGTCCCCGATGGGCATCCTGAGGACTCCTCCAGGTGCTCCAGGGCACTGGGAGGGGCCCTGGAAAGCCTGGAGACCCCCCCCCCCCAGGACACTGTGGACACACCTGGGACCCCCCCCGGGTACCCCAAACCCCACCACTCTGGCAGTGGCCGGACCACCTGGAGCGGTGCCCCCCCCCCTCACCTGATCCAGGTGTGTCCAGGTGGGGGCTGTGCCCCCCCTTCCCTCCACTCCAGGACTCCAGCGGTGACGGGAGGGGGGGGGGCGTCTTCTCGCTCTCTCTCCTTCTTTCCATGTTTTTCCTTAATTTTCTGGGGGAGGGGGAGGAATTTTTGGGGAGAAAGAACAAAAATAAGGATTAATCACGTGTTTAATTAGACCTGTTACCCGTTATCAGGTAAGGAGGAGCGTGACTGACGCAGGGAGCGGCGACTCCTCGGGAGCCGCCGACCCAAATCCATCTATTTTTATAGCAGAATATTAAAAATATCCCCCAGAATCCCCAAAATCGCCGTTCCAGAGGGGGTGAGAACCTGTTTTGTGCTCCCCGAGTTCCTTGGAAGCAGCTCGTGAACCCCAGGAGTGATCAAGGCAAGTTTTGGGGGGGGTCAGTGGCACTAAAATTCCAGGGATTCCTCTGGCACCCCCAAACCTGGGAGGGAGGGGATGTGTCTTGTCACACTTCCCCCCACTCCCTTCCCAAATTCTCCAAAATGGGCAGTTTTTGCCCCAGATTACTCCACTCGCTGGAGTTTGGCCACTTGGAGCCTCCTGTCCAAAAAAAAGGGCGGAACCCCACCTCACCTGAGTTCCCCCATACTCCTTATCATCGTTATTATTCTTAATTATTCTTAATTATTCTTAATTATTCTTAATTATTCTTCTTATTAATTATTATTGATGTTGTTATTATTATTATTATTGCGATTCTTATTTATTTTCCCTTCGCCGTCGGGATAATTTCTCACTTTTCAGTGGTTTGTTTCCCATTTATTTCCTATTCTTCCCTGTTTTTTTTCCCTGATTCTGGTACTCCCCGGGACCCTCTTTTTTCCCCCCAGACCCCTCCCCCAAAACCCATCCCGGCTCCTGGTTTTTTTGTGTCGTGCCTGTGTGAAGCTTCTCGTAGTTTTAATTATTATTAATATAAATATTTAGGAGCGACCCCCTGTGTCCAGATCCGCCATCACCCCCCCCCCCCCAACACACACCCCTCCAAACTCTGACCCCCACCCCCTCTCCCAGGGATCCAGCCCTGGAATTTGGGGAGGGGGCCAGGGGACCCCCAATTCAGTAGCAATAAGGGGTCCCCACCTCAGCCCCAGCCCATTTTTGGGGGGCCCAACGCGGGGACAAAAGGTGCCCAGGGACCCCCTGGTGGCACTGCGGGACCCCTCGGAGGGGACCGGGACGCCCCCGGCCCCCAACCCCTGGACTCGACTCTTTGTATTTTTCATGGGAAAAAAAAAAAAATAATAATAATAAAAAAAAAACAATAAAAAAATTTAAAAGGCAGAATCTGAACATGTTTTTGGCAGGGAGGGCGCACCCGTCCTGGACTGGATGGCGGAGGCACAGCCAGCCATTTCCCCTCACGCTTCCCGGCCTTTCCCCTCACGTTTCCCACTCTTTTCCCCTCACATTTTCCTCTGTTTTCCCCTCACATTTCCTACCCTTTTCCCCTCACATTTCCTGCCCCTTTCCCCTCACATTTTCCTCTGTTTTCCCCTCACATTTTCCTCTCTTTTCCCCTCACATTTCCCACTCTTTTCCCCTCACATTTTCCTCTGTTATCCCCTCACATTTCCCACTCTTTTCCCCTCACATTTTCCTCTGTTTTCCCCTCACGTTTCCCACTCTTTTCCCCTCACATTTTCCTCTCTTTTCCCCTCACATTTTCCTGTCTTTTCCCCTCATATTTCCCACTCTTTTCCCCTCACGTTCTCCTGTTTTCCCCTCACATTTCCCACTCTTTTCCCCTCACATTTTCCTCTGTTTTCCCCCTCACATTTCCCTCACTTTTTCCCTCACATTTTCCTCTCTTTTCCCCCTCACGCTTCCCTCTCTTTTCCCCTCACGTTTCCCACCCTTTTCCCCTCACGTTTCCCACCCTTTTCCCCTCACATTTTCCCACCTTTTCCCTCACATTTTCCTCTCTATTCCCCTCACATTTTCCTCTCTTTTCCCCCTCACATTTTCCTCTCTTTTCCCCTCACCTTTCCCACCCTTTCCCCTCACATTTCCCTCACTTTTTCCCTCACATTTTCCTCTCTTTTCCCCTCACGTTTCCCGCCCTTTTCCCGCCTTTTCCCCTCACATTTCCCGCCTTTTCCCCTCACATTTCCCACCTTTTCCCCTCACATTTCCCACCTTTTCCCCCTCACATTTCCCTCTCTTTTCCCCTCACATTTCCCACTCTTTTCCCCTCACATTTCCCACTCTTTTCCCCTCACATTTCCCTCTCTTTTCCCCTCACATTTTCCTTTGTTTTCCCCTCACAATTTCCTGTTTTTTCCCTCACATTTCCCTCTCTTTCCCCCTCACATTTCCCGCCCTTTTCCCATCACACAAACAACGGGGGGGGGGGGGGGGGGGGGAAAGCGCTTTTTCCTCTCCATTTCAGCATCTTTTCTCCTCAGAAGCTCCGTTTTCCCTGAGGCCACTGGAGGGGCTGGGGACGGACTGTGAGTGCTGCGGAGGGACCGGGATGTGCCGGCGGGGCTCCGCCATGCGCTGTGGGGGCGGTTTTGGGATTGCTAGGCGAGGTTTAGAGGTGCTGCGAGGGTTTTGAGGGTGTCCATTGCGTTCTAGGGGATGCTGCCCCGGGTTTGAGGGCTCTAAAGGGGGAGGCTGAAGGGCGATTAAAGACTTTCGGGGCGTGCTGGGCAGAGCCGCGCACACCGCGGCCCCGCTCCGCTGCCGCCACGCTGCCGTAAAGCACCGCCGCCGCCTCGGCGAGCTCGCCGCACTGCCGTAAAGTTGCCGTGAACTGCCGCAGCCGCTCCGAGCACGCCACACCGCCGTAAAGCGCCGCAGCGGCCCCGTCGCGTTCGCCACGCTGCCGTAAAGCGGCGCCGCCGCGCTGGCCGCGCTGCCGTAAAGCGGCGGGGCGGAGGGACCCCCGGGGACCGGGGGGGGTACGGAGAGATTTGGGGGGGCTGGGAGGGGATTTGGGGGTCCTAGGGTAGGATTTGAGGGGGGCACGAAGAGGGCTGGCCACCCCAGGACTCCCCCGCCCGCTGCAGCTGCGGTGCTGGAGGTCCCGGTTTGAGGAAATTTGATTTTTTTTTTTAATTTTTTTTTTTTGGAGGAATTTTGATTTTCCCGTGATTTCTGGGCTCCCCCTCGCCGAGGAACCCCCGCTTCCCGTTAGCTTCGGGTTCAAATAACAAGGGAAAGCCCCTGCGGCGCGTTTGGAACGCGTTGGAAATGAGGGCAGCCCCCGCTTCCATCCCCTGGAGCGTTGGATTGGGGAGGAATCCCCGTTTCCCCTCATTTTCCAGGCTTTAAATCGAGCGATTCCTCTCGCGGGCGTTTTAGGAGGGCCTTCGATGGGGAAAAGCCCCAAAAAAAAGGTGATTCTTGAGGGAAAGGCAGAAAGGGGCGAAGGCAAGCATTGCGGGGGGTGGAACTGGGGGGAACCGGCAAATTCCCGGGATCTGGGGCGTTCGAGCCGAGGTGGAAACCTCGGGGTTTGGTTATTTCAGGGCGTTCGGCCGAGGGGGCAGAACCCCTGTGTCCATCGTGGAGGGACAGGGGGACAGAGAGGGGACAGGGGGACAGAAGGACGGGGGGACAGAGAGGGGACAGAGGACAGAGGGACAGAGAGGGGACAGAGGGACAGAGAGGGGACAGGGGGACAGAGAGGGGACAGAAGGACGGGGGGACAGAGGGACAGAGGGACGGGGGACACGGGGACAGAGGACAGAGAGGGGACAGGGGGACAGAGAGGGGACAGGGGGACAGAGAGGGGACAGAAGGACGGGGGGACAGAGCGACAGAGGGACGGGGGACACGGGGACAGAGAGGGGACAGGGGGACAGAAGGACGGGGGGACAGAGAGGGGACAGAGGGACAGAGAGGGGACAGAGGGACAGAGAGGGGACAGAGGGACGGGGGACACGGGGACAGAGGACAGAGGGACAGAGAGGGGACAGGGGGACAGAGGGACACGAGGACATGGGGACAGAAGGACAGGGGGACAGGGGGGAGAGGGTGACAGAGGGACACGGGGACAGAGGGGCAGCAGGACAGGAGGACAGAGAGGGGACAGGGGGACACGGGGACAGCAGGACAAGGGGACAAGGGGACACGGGGACAGGGGGACAGAGAGGGGACACGGGGACAGCAGGACAGAGGGGCAGAAGGACAGGGGGACAGCAGGACAGGGTGACAGAGGGACAGAGAGGTGACACGGGGACAGACGGACAGCAGGACAGGAGGACAGACGGACGCGCGCGGATAGCCCGGGCAGGGCGCAGCCCCGGGGACACCGGGAGCTCCCGGTCCCGGGGGGGGGGACACCGGGGACACGCGGGGCCGCGGCCGGTGCGGGGTGGGAGGAGCCGCCCCCGCCGCGTTTCCGCCGCTGTCACCGGGGCCGCTCCCGCCGGGGACAAAGGCGGGAGGATGCCGGGGAGCGCCGCGGCACCGGGAGGCGGCCAGGTACGGGAACGGCACCGGGAACGGTGGGAGCGGCACGGGCGGGCACGGGAGAGCCGCGCGGGGCCGGGGCCGGTGCGGGGTGGGTGGAGCCGCCCCCGCCGCGTTTCCGCCGCTGTCACCGGGGCCGCTCCCGCCGGCACCGGGGCCGCTCCCGCCGGAGACAAAGGCGGGAGGATGCCGGGGAGAGCCGCGGCACCGGGAGGCGGCCAGGTACGGGCACGGGAACGGGAACGGGAACGGGCGGTCCCTTCCTCGGTCCCTGCCGCGGCCAGAACCCTCCCGGGTCCCGGTGCTGCCCCGGTTCCGTGAGACGGCTGGGACCGGAACCGCGGGGGTGCCCGGAATGCGGAATTCGGGTCTGGGGCGTTCCGGGCCCGGGAGCTGCGGGTCCGGCGGTGCCGGGGGTGCTGTCGGTACCGCGGGGAGGATGCCGGTGCCGGTGCCGCGGGAAGCGGTGGCGATGCCCGTGGCCGACGGTCCCACGGGATGCGATGCCGCGGTTTCCTTGGCAACCCGTACCGGGAGGAGCCGTGGGGGGCCCCGGGGTGGGAGCAGGGCTACCGGGGGTTACCAGGGATTACCGGGTGCACCGAGGATTACCGGGGAATACCGGAGGGTACCGGGAGTTACCGGGGATTACCAGAGGGTACCGGGAGTTACCGGGGTCTACCGGGGCTACCAGAAGGTACCGGGGGTACCGGGGTCTACCGGGGCTACCGGAGGGTACCGGGAGTTACCGGGGATTACCAGAGGGTACCGGGGATTACCGGGGGTCTCACCCTCCTCTCTCCCCGCAGGTCCCGCCGCCCCCCGGGACATCCCGGGGTCCCCCCGCGCGGCCCCGGTGCCCCGAGCCCCGGCACCCCACATGAGCAGGAACCGGAGCGGCGTGGCCGGGCCCGAGCCGCAGGTGAGGGGCACCGGGGGGAGGGCGGGGGGCTCCTGCGGCCGTGCCGTGCCAGGGCGGTGCCATCCCGTGCCGTGCCATCCCGAGCCGTGTCGTGCCAAGCGGTGTCAATCCGTGCGGTTTGATGCCGTGCCCTGTGCCCTGCCGGGTGATGCCGTGCCGTGCCGTGCCAGGGCAGTGCCATCCCGAGCCGTGCCATCCCGAGCCGTGCCATGCCGTGCCAGGGCGGTGCCATCCCGAGCCGTGCCGTGCCGTGCCATGGCGGTGCCATCCCGAGCCGTGCCGTGCCAGGGCAGTGCCATCCCGAGCCGTGCCATCCTGAGCCCGAGCCGTGCCGTGCCAGGGCGGTGCCATCCCGAGCCGTGCCATCCCGAGCCGTGCCGTGCCAAGCGGTGCCAATCCGTGCGGTTTGATGCCGTGCCCTGTGCCCCGCCGGGTGATGCCGTGCCGTGCCGTGCTACACTCCGCTGTGCCACTCGCTTGCCAAGCTGTGCCGTGCCGTGCCATTCCGTGCCGTGCCCTGTGCCCCGCCGGGCGATGCTGTGCCGTGCCTGGCCATTCCGTGCCCCCCCGCCCCTCTGACGTGCCCCGTGCCCCCCCGCAGCCCCCCCCGGCCATGCCGGGTGCCGACCCCCGCCGCGGGCGCCGCCGCCTCTCGGGCACGCTCCAGGTGCCCCCCTGGAAGCCCCCGGAGCCCCCCGACCCCCCGCGCCCCTCCTCGCTGCCCCTGCGGGCCCCGCCGGCCACCCCGGCCCGCTCCCCCAGGTACGGGGGACACGGGGGGACACCGGGGGACACCCGGGGGCTGCCAGCACCGGGGGGGCGCCGGTGCCGACCCAGGGGGGGTTTTGGGGAGCTCCGGCCATGCTGGGAGGGGTCCCTTGGCATGGGGAGGGGTGGGGATGGGGACGTGGGGACAGTGCCAGGACGTGGCCTGGGCTGGGGACGGTGACCCCCGAGTGTCCCCAGAGCCTCTGGGGAGGGGGAGACCCCAGGGGGACACTGCGGTGTCATGGAAACGCGGGGACACCCCCAAACCTGGGGGTCTGTGTAGGGGGGACCCCCACCCTGGACCCTTGAGCCGGCCCTTGGGGGTCCCTGCAGCGCCGAGCAGGGGGGGGGGGGGGCCGCCCCAAATCAGCCATGGGGTCCGTGCTGGGCTGGGTCTGGGGGTTCCCTACGCCCCCCAAGCCCAGTTTGGGCACTGGGGGGGCACGAGGGGGGTCTCCTCGGCTGGGAGGGGGAATCCCTAAATGGGGGGCGGGGGGGCGCCACCGTAGGTCGGGGATACCCCGAGAAGGGGGATCCCCATAAAGGGGATTGGGGGGTGTCCCCGCCGTGGGGAGGGGGCAGGGACATCCCCCCGTGGGGATGGGCGGGGGGAATCCCCCCGTGAGGGGGAGAATCGGCGGCGAGGTGGAAGATCCGGGATCCCCGTTCTGGGAATACCGGGGGAGGGATCCCCGCTTAACGGGGGGGGCCGCGCCGCCGTGACTCTGCGTGGGGGGGTCCACGGGGTCCCGGGGCGGAGCCGTCCCGGGAGCGGGGGAGGTCCCGGGGCGGGGGGAGGCGCCGAGCCGGGCGCGGAGGCGGCACCGGCAGCGGCACCGGCGGTGGCGCCGGAGGCACCGGGAGGTTCTTTCCCGGGTCTTTCCAACCGGTTGCACGGGGCCATGCGGAGCCCGGGACCGGGAGGAGCCGCTGCCGGTACCGCGGATCGCTAAGGAGGAACCCCGGAACCGGCACCGGGAGGAGCTCTGGCACCGGGGGGGGGGGGGCTCCGGGACCCGCTCCGGTACCGTCACCGTTACTGGCAGCGGCTCCGGCACCGCGGTCCCGGTCCCGGCAGCATTCCGGGTGCCCGGCTCCCCCCGGTGCCGGCGATGATGGAGCCGGTGCCGGGCTCCAGGAAGAGCCTGTCGCTGTCGCTGCCGGTGCCCCGGGAGGGCCCGGGGCCCCTGCGCCCCCCACAGCACCTCTGGCGCCAGCCCCGCACCCCGATCCGCATCCGCCACCGCGGCTTCTCCGACACCGACCGGCACCGGCCCCGGCCCATGGAGCGGGCGGATGCCGTGGACACCGGGGACCGGCCCGGGCTGCGCAGCGCCCGCATGTCCTGGCCCTCCTCCCTCCATGGCACCCCTGGCACCGGCAAGCGGTAGGTGACGGCGGCGAGACCCCCGGGACCCCCCAGCGCCATCCCGATACCGGTACCGGCGGTGGGAGCTCACCCAGCGCCATCCCGGTACCGGTACCGGCGGTGGGAGCTCCCCCAGCGCCATCCCGGTACCGGCGGTGGGAGCTCACCCAGCACCATCCCGGTACCGGGTACCGGCGGTGGGAGCTCCCCCAGCGCCATCCCGGTACCGGTACCGGCGGTGGGAGCTCCCCCAGCGCCATCCCGGTACCGGTACCGGCGGTGGGAGCTCCCCCAGCGCCATCCCGGTACCGGTACCGGCGGTGGGAGCTCCCCCAGCGCCATCCCGGTACCGGTACCGGCGGTGGGAGCTCCCCCAGCGCCATCCCGGTACCGGTACCGGCGGTGGGAGCTCCCCCAGCGCCATCCCGGTACCGGTACCGGGGGTGGGGCCTCCCCTGCAGCCCCTCAGCGTCCTTTTGGGACCGAGATTGGAGGCAGGGCCCTTGCCCCGGTATCCTCCCGGTACTGGGAGCCCCAGTCCTCATCCCAGTGCGGTACTGGGAGACCCCCAGTATCCTCCCAATACCGGAGAGGCACCCGGGGGTACCCGGGGACCCCCCAGGACCTGACCCGCCCCCCATCCCCGCCACCTCCGTCTCGGGGTGTCCCCTTGGCGCTGCCGCCTCCTCCCGGGGTGACCCCGCTCCTGACGCCGCCGTGGGACTCCCGGCATCCCGGGACTGGGACCGGGCGCTGCGGGAATCCCGGAGACCGGGGGGAGCTGCAGCCCCCCGGGCTCCATCTGGCCCCAGCGCCGGCTCCTCCCGCTCCCGGCTGGGAAGTTTTTTTTCGGGAAAACAACTTGGGAAGGCGCCGCCATGTGCCGGTGCCGTGTGCTCCGCGTCCTTCCGCCGGCTCCGGCCTCATTAGGGGCGTTAATTTATGCACAGGAGGCTCGGCAGATGGTCGGGATTCGGAGAGCGGTAGGGGGGGGGTAATTTCCTTCCTCCTCCTCCTCTTCCCCCCTTCCCCATGGATGCCGAGCAGCTGGAGAGGGCGATGGGGAGCAGCAGGGCCGGAACCCCCCCGGTGAAAGCCCCTAAACCCCTCCAAACGCAGGGGCAGGGGTGCGGGACCCCCATCCCCCGCTGCCCTGCGACCCCCGCCCCGTTAACCCGGCCAGGAGGAGCCAACCCCGCCCGGGCTGCCGGATTTTCCCTTCCCGGACCGATTAGTGAAACGAGGCCGAAGGCAGGTGAGATCCCGAGGTGGGATCTCGCCGGAGCGGCAGCCGTGCCAGGATCTAGCCAGGATCCAGCTGCCACCGGCTCCTGGCGGCTTTTCCCGGCTCCCGGAGCCTGTTCCCGGCCCCTGAAGGCTTTTCTCGGCTCCCGGAGGCTTTTCCTGGTTCCCGGAGGCTTGTCCCGGCTCCCGGAGGCTGTTCCTGGCCCCCGGAGGCTTTTCCCAGCTCCCGGAGGCTCTTCCCGGCTCCTGGAGGCTGTTCCTGGCCCCCGGAGGCTCTTCCCAGCTCCCGGAGGCTCTTCCCGGCTCCTGGAGGCTGTTCCTGCCCCCCGGAGGCTTTTCCCGGCTCCCGGCGGCTGCTCCCGGGCTCCTGTAGCCCCCGGGAATTCCTGCTGCTCCCCTCCTTCCCTCCCTTCCCGGTGGGGTGTCCGTGACTCCCGCGGCCGCCGGCCCCGCGGTGATGGCGGCGCCGCAGCCCCTCCGGCATTTCTGGAGTGCCGGGATCCGCTCCGAGGGGGATGAGTCACCTGTGGCCATCAGAAATGATTCACGGCTGTCTCCGGCTGCCGGAGCACATCCCGGTGGGCTGGGGAGGAAATCCCGGCTCCCAGGAATAGCAGGGACGCCCCCGGGGCTGGCACCCGCCGGGCTGGAGGGGGGAAGGCTGGGTGGGATTTTGGGGTGGGATGGCGCCGGGAGGGGGTCCCGTTGGGAAACATCCCGGTCCCTGTCGCCTTCCCGGTGTCCTGCTCCTCCTCCTCTCCATCTCAATCGCATCCCGTCCCTCTCTCCATCCTTACTTCATCCCTCCTCCTCCCCAATCCCCCATTCCTGCCTTCATCCCTTCCTCGTCCTCATCTTCCTCCATCCCATCTTCCCACTCCCATCTTCCTCCTCCTCCTCCCTGTCCCTGTCCCATCCCGGGACACCCCGGATCCACCGGGAACGATCCGCAGGATCCCCTCCCCCCCGTTCCCCAGTTCTGGGGGGGCTGCACCGGGGGGACGCCCCCGGTCTCCCCGTGCGGACCCCAGACCCCATCCCAAACCGGGGCCGACCCTTGGCATGCCGCCAGGTGTCACCTGGGTGTCACCCGGGTGTCCCCGGGGTCCCCGGCCGCCCCCCCCCCCCCACCCCCATCCCGAGGCGGGGGAATCGGTCCCGCGGAAATTCCAAAAAAGCCGTTTTTCCTCTTTCCTCCCGGAGCCGGTTGCTAAATTTGCCGGCGGTGAGTCACCCCCACCCCCACGCAGCCCCCCCGGCTCCCCCCGGCACCCCGGGGGTGGGGGCTGCACCCCCAGGCGGGAGGGGGACCCCGCAATGGGGCCGGGGACCCCCCCAGGGCCGGGGATCCCCCCCAGGTTTGGGGGACCCCCCAGGACCGGGGCTCCTCCGTGGGACCGGAGATCTCCCCGAGCCCCCGGGACTGCCCTGCCCCCCCTCCGGCCCCCTCCCCGGTGTTGGGGGGCTCTCGGAGGAAGCGGGGCCCCCCCGCCGCTGGGGGGGGTCGGGACCACCCCCTTGTCCCCCTCCCCGCCCCCACGGGGGGGAATTTGGGGGTGTCACGGGTGTCCTGATGGTGGGGCTCTGGTTTTTGGGGGTCTCCTGGGGTTCTCGGCACTGGGGGGGGGTCTGGGAGGGGCTACAGGACTGAGCTCGGGGGGGCTGCAGGACTGAACTGGGGGGTCTGGGGGGGCTGTAGGATTGAACTGGGGGGGTCTGGGGGGGCTGCAGGACAGAACTGGGGGGGCTGCAGGATTGAGCTCAGGGGTCTGGGGGGCTGTAGGATTGAACTGGGGGGGTCTGGAGGGGCTGCAGGACAGAACTGGGGGGGCTGCAGGATTGAGCTCAGGGGTCTGGGGGGCTGTAGAATTGAACTGGGGGGGTCTGGAGGGGCTGCAGGATTGAACTGGGGGGGCTGCAGCAGAGAACTGGGGGGTCTGGGGGGCTGTAGAATTGAACTGGGGGGGGCTGCAGGATTGAACTCGGGGGGTCTGGGGGGGCTGCAAGACTGAACTGGGGAGGGGGTCTTGGGTGGGTGGGGCTGCTGGGGTGGACCCAGTTTGGGACCCGACGCCTCCCGGTTTTCCCCCCGCAGCTCGGAGGTGGAGAATGGCCCGTGGGGGGGGCAGAGCCCCCCCGAGGCGCAGGCCAGCCCGGGCCGGGGGCTCCTGGCCGGGGCCCCCCCGGCGCAGCGCCGCGAGTCCTTCCTGTACCGCTCCGACAGCGACTTCGACACCTCCCCCAAGAGCATCTCCCGCAACTCCTCCGTGGCCAGCGACGCGTGAGTCCCGCCACCCCCCGCGCCCCCGCCACCCCCACAGCCCCCCGAGATCTGCCCGGGCCCAGCGACCCCCCCCCAGCGCCCCCGGGGTCCCCCCCAAAAGCCCCTCCCGCAGCTCCTCCGTGGCCAGCGAGGCACGGACCCCACCCCCACCCCAGGGACGCCCCCGGCACCCCGAGATCTCTCTTGGCACCCACCCCCCCCCCCCCCCCCAGCACCCCAGAACCCTTCTGGCATCTGCCCGGACCCCTGAGATCCCCCCCCAATATCGCCCCATCACCTGGAGACCCCCCCAAGTATCCCCCCCCCATCCCTCCAGCCCTTCTCCCCATATCCCCTTGGGGACCCCCAAAATTCCCCCGAGGTGACCCAAAATTCCCCCAAAAACCCGGATATCTCCTCAGAGCCCCCCCAGGACCCCCCTGTGGCTCTGTGATCCCCCCATTAATTGAGGGGGGGTCCCAGGGCCTCTGCCTGACCCCCGCCCCCCCCAATTTCTCTTCCAGCCATGCCGAGGATTTGATCGTCACCCCCTTTGCTCAGGTAGGGTGGGGGGCCCTGGGGGGGTCCCAGGGGGTCTCAGGGGATCCCGGGGGGGGGGGGGTCTCAGGGGGTCTGTCCCCCCCACGATGTCCCCCTGACCCCCCTGCACCCCCCAGGTCCTGGCCAGTCTCCGCAGTGTCCGCAGCAACTTCTCCATCCTGACCAAAGTCACCACCCCCCCGGGCAGCACGTGCGTGACCTTTGACCTTTGACCTTGACCCACCCTCCCCCCTTTTCCAAAATTGGGGGTCCCGGCCAGCCCTGACCCCCCTGCCCCCCATTCCCCCAGGCGGTCGCCCCTCGGCTCGCAGCCCCCCCCCTGCAAGGCCACGCTCTCAGGTGAGGGGGGGGGGTCGGGGGGCTGGGGGGGGGGGTTTGGGGAGGGTCCCAACGGTGCTACTGGGGAAACTGAGGCACGGCCGGGCAGCCCCATCCCCCCTCTCCTACACCCCCCCCCCCCCCCCCCCAAGCCCTGGAATCCTGCAGGGCCCCACAATTCCCCCACATCCCCCCCCCCCCCCCCGGGGGTCCTCCCCATTCCTGGGGGTCTCCTCTGTCCCTGTGCCCAGAGGACACGTCCCAGCAAGTGCTGTCCCTGTCCCTGTCCCCTGTCCCTGTCCCCTTGTCCCTGTCCCTGTCCCTGTCCCCTCACTGTCCCCAGAGGACATGGCTCAGCCAGCACTATCCCCTTGTCCCCTTGTCCCTGTCCCTGTCCGGGTCCCCAGTGGTGCTGTCCCTGTCCCTGTCCCTGTCCCTGTCCCTGTCCCTGTCCCCTCACTGTCCCCAGAGAACATGGCCCAGCAGCCCTGTTCCTGTCCCCTCTCCCTGTTCCTGTCCCCTCTCCCTGTCCCTGTCCCGGGTCCCAGCAGCCCTGTCCTTGTCCCTGTCCCTGTCCGGGTCCCAGCGGTGCTGTCCCCTGTCCCTGTCCCCTCACTGTCCCCAGAGGACATGGCCCAGCAGACCTGTTCCTGTCCCCTGTCCCTGTTCCTGTCCCCTCTCCCTGTTCCCTGTCCCGGGTCCCAGCAGCCCTGTCCTTTTCCCTGTCCCTGTCCCTGTCCGGGTCCCAGTGGTGCTGTCCCTGTACCTGTTCCTGTCCCCTGTCCCTGTCCCTGTCCCTGTCCGGGTCCCAGCGGTGCTGTCCCTGTCCCTGTCCCCTCACTGTCCCCAGAGGACACGGCCCAGCAGCTGGCGCGGGACACGCTGGAGGAGCTGGACTGGTGCCTGGAGCAGCTGGAGACGCTGCAGACCCACCGGGCCGTCAGCGAGATTGGCCTCCAACAAGGTGGGGGACAGCGGGGACAGCGGGGACAGCGGGGACAGTGGGGGACACCGGGGACAGCGGGGACAGTGGGGGACAGTAGGGGACATGGCAGGACAGAGGGGACAGCGGGGACAGTGGGGATAGCGGGGGGACACAGGGGACAGCAGGGACCAGTGGGGATAGCGGGGGGACAGCAGGGACACCGGGGACACTGGGGACCACAGGAACTGGGACAGGGACAAGGGGCTGGGGTGGCCCTGGGCACAGCGGGGACAGTGATGGCATCAGGCACTGGTGGCACTGGTGGAACTGCCGGCAGTGGTGGCAGTGGCTCTGTTGGTGGCACTGGTCGCACCGGTGGCACTGGGTCCACACCGGTGGCAGTGGTGGCACTGGGTCACACTGGTGGCACTGGTGGCCGTGGCTGTGTTGGGGTGTTGGTGGCACCGGTGGCAGTGGTGGCACTGGTGGCACCGCCGGCAGTGGTGGCAGTGGCTCTGTTGGTGGCACTGGTCACACCGGTGGCACTGGTCACACTGGTCACAACCGGTGGCAGTGGTGGCCGTGGCTGTGTTGGGGTGTTGGTGGCACCGGTGGCAGTGGTGGCACTGGTCACACCGGTGGCAGTGGTGGCACTGGTCACACTGGTGGCAAGTGGTGGCCGTGGCTCTGTTGGTGGCACTGGTCACACACCGGTGGCAGTGGTGGCACTGGTCACACCGGTGGCACCGGTGGCCGTGGCTGTGTTGGGGTGTTGGTGGCACCGGTGGGCAGTGGTGGCACTGGTCACACCGGTGGCACCGGTGGCCACTGGCTGCGGTGCAGGATCGTGTCCCCAAGTCCCCCTGGCCCTGTCACCCCCCTGAGCCCCCCACGGAGGGACCCCCACCCCCAGGGGCCACCGCAGGGTCCCCGAGCCCTTTAGGGGGGGCTCCCAAACTTTTGGGGCGTCCCCTGGGGTCCCTGGCCCTTTCTGGGGAGTCTGGGGAGACCCCCGATGGTTTTGGGGTCCGTTTTGGGGGGTCCCTGCTCCCTTGGGGGGTGCCAGCCCTTCGGGGGTGTCCCGGGGGGGTCCCTCAGCCCGCGGTGGGGGTGTCCCCCCCGTGTCCCCTCCCCCCGTGTCCCCCCCGCGCCGTGACCGTGACCGTGACCGTGGGGAGGGGGCGGGGCGGGGGCGGGGCGAAGCCTCGCGCAGGCGTCCGAACCCCCCCCCGCCCCCCCCCCCGGCCCGGCGCTCCGCGGCCTCCGCAGCCCCGACCGGACCCCCCCGGCACCCCCAGGACCCCCGAAAACCCCCGGGGACCCCTCGGGAACCCCCCCCCCGCATCCTCCGCATCCCCGCCACCCCCCACCGCGCGTCCCCTCCTTGCACACCCGGGGTCCCCCCAAACCCTCCCGACCCCCCCCCCTCCCCAACCCTCCCGACCCCCCCCGGACCCCTCCGGACCCCCCCAAACCCCTCCGGACCCCCCCCCCCGGCTCCCCCCGCCCCCCTCATCCCTCCCCCATCCCCGCGTCCTTTTGCCCCTCCCCCCCCATCTCTCCTCCCATGAGCACCCAGTGACCCCCCCCCCCCCCCAAACCCCCCCCCCCACAACCCCGGGGGGGCTCCGGACCCCCGCGGAGGGGGCTCCGGACCCACGGGGGGGCTCCGGGACCCCGAAGTGGACACAGGACCCCCCGGGGGGAGGAGGAGGAAGAGGAGGAAGAGGAGGAGGGGGGGGGTCCTTCACTCTCCAGCCCAAAGCGGGGAGCTGGGGGCGATGTGAGCCCCCCCCCCCACCGGCGCGTTCTCCCGGGGTGGGGGGTGGCCCGCTCCCCCCCCACCCCCCAAAACTTCCGCCATGCCCAGGGGCCCCCCCCGGGCCGTGAGCGGGCTCCCGGGGCGGGGGCGGGGGGCTTCCCCCCGGGTGAACAGCGGGGTCCTGGCGTGGCTGGGCGGGGGGGGAGTGGGGGGGGGGGGGGTCCTGCACCCCCTGCCCACGCCCCCCCCCCAAAAAAAAACCGCGGCCGGAAAATGCCCATGGTGGATTTTTTTCTGCGAGACCTGCGCCAAGCCCTGGCTGGTGGGGTGGTGGGACCAGGTAAGGGCAGGGGTCCTGGGGGAGGGGGCAGGGGGCGGGGGGCGCGTCCGACCCCCCTCCCCATCCCCCCCCCCGTCCCTGATCAATGTCCATGGGGACCCCCCCCCCCCACTCACTGCATGCCCCCCCCCCCCCACCCACCCCCGGTTTGAGGGGGGGGGGGGTCTGTCTGAGGGCGCCCCCCGCCCCCAATTTGGGGGTCGTGTTGTGGTAGGGGGGGGGGTCCCCCTTAATGTGGGCGGGGGGGCGCGGTGCGGAGCCCGGAACTCCGGCACGTGCGGGGTTTGGGAGGGGTCTCTGCGAGGGGGCGGGGCAG